>NC_092639.1:24337302-24637302 GCF_039555335.1 Amphiura filiformis | reverse complement strand
ATACAAAGGATTTGAACCGGTGTCCTTCACCGTAATCATGGCGCAATGCAGTGCATTCAATCAAACGTTGTCGTCAACCTAATAGCGTTGTTGCGGCTCCCGTATGCATATGTACCGTAGATATTGATGAATAGACTTACGGTTAAAAGTCAATCAGCTGTAAAATTTGAAGTAGATTCACGTGCGTGACGCACCACGAATACAGGCTGATATCAATCAATTAAGTCTTTATAAATGTGACCCTGAAAGTTGTGCCTCATACATCAATAGAGGCCCTGCATGAAATTATCGATTGGCTCCAAACAAACGATTTGAGCCGGTGTCCTTCACCGTAGTTATGGCGGAGTGCATGCATGCAGTCCATTCAATCAAATGTTGTCATCAACCTATTTGATCGTAGTCATGGTAGTGCAGGGTTATGTGTGGGAGTGAACTGTCACGGTAGATTGCAATCATGCTTTTGTTGAATGCATTTGAGTAGTCCGCCATATTTACAGGATGATACGTCACATGCAAGGCCTCTATTATAGAGCTGGGTGGGTGCTGTCCACTATATCTGTCAGGTTTCAAGGTTTGATAGACACTCATGGTGTTTGAATTGGTCAAGCGTCCTCATTGCTCATAATAATTATTTTATTGATGGAATCGGGGCAAGTTTTTTTTAAAAATATAAAATAGGGTCTTTTGATGATAGTGATGAAATTGAGATCATCATCTAAATCTAATTCCACCCTTTTTCCCCTTCTCTCATCTCCGGCCGGGGCTTTCCCTCCCCCGCTCGCGATTATTTTTTTCGTACATCATATTTGAAAATTATTTCCGTTTTTGATAATCAAACACGGAACACACCGTCATCATCCCTATATCTTCGTGTTAAAAATTGCCGTGGTAGTACGATAAATCCTCACGTTTTTCAACAACTACGCATGGTGATTTTGAGCTATTTTGTTCGAGATAGGCCGTGCGACTCAGGCTATGCATACAATTTGAGATTTTGAGAGCCGGCCACACTGTTTCTATTCTATGTTTTACGATTTTCGCATGATCAGTATATGGCTGGCCGTAACCGCCACAACGTGGAGCTGCTACGCGTAGCTTACTTTTCGCTTCGCGGAGCTAAATTGACCAATCATGTTAGATCTTTTCATTACGCGGAGCCAGTTGATGCATCATCGTTCCAGAGAGAGACAACTCTTGCCAAAATTAATGTTTACTATGTGGATTTTAAATGAATCGAATGTAAATAAACCACAAACAGTTGTACAGGATCAATACCATTGTTTGATTAGTGTATAGTCAATGTTACCTTGCATGCATGTGCCATGTGTGTGGCGTGTTTGTTTGTTTGTCTACTGTGTCAGGCCAGGATCACTGACACCCACGGTACTGATACTCTCATACTATCACGGTGATCATATTGTTGAATGTTGTTGACTTTAAAATAATCATGATGCAGTCATGTCTACAGTAGAATTCATCACGACCTTTGAAGGACTTAAACCCCATTAAAAGCTATTAAACCAAGATAACACTCAATGAAAACAGCTCAACTATGTTACATCAGATCTTCTCTGGTTAAATACACACTGCACTTGTGTCTGTTTTACCTGTGCAATGAACAATGAGCTGGTATTATAGTTTCAGTTGGGTGAATGATTATAAAGCGAACGCAAGGTAACAATACTGTCTGGGCTTTTGTTTACGAAATGAGATAATAGTCTGCTTATTGTTAACCAGCGTTCTTGAAAATGAGAAGCATAATGGTTTGCAGACTTAACACGGTTTAGAAATAATTTGTTCATATTGTTTGGTGTTATCTGTCGTTTACATATCCTTCCTAACACACAAAAGTACCAATATTTCCAAACACCTAAATTAGCTAAAAACGTTAGGACATGTTACAAAACTATATTTTCTAGAATTTCAGAGAATACTTTAAATATTGACTGGTTATTTTTTACACAGTGACGTCATATAGGCAATGGCATAATACTTCTAACATACACTAGGTCACGCGTCAATGGTGAGCGCACTGAGTATTGTGTATAGGAAAACGGGCAGTACCGTAACTACAGTATGTATGGCCTACTACTAGTATATAAAGTAAATCCGAACTGGTTTGCTGAAGGTCGAATTCCGCAGGCCACGCCGCGCAAGATGTACAAATCAGCTCCCGGCGATACACTGCAGATCGCAGAATTGTGTGCATGGTTTACCACCACTCTGCCTAGCTATATAGTTGTGTACAATACTGTATGAGTTTCTTGTGAGTGCATGTCCATCTTAATAATAAGTCGGTTCGTACTTTTCATAAATTACTTTTTGAATCATAACTATCGTGACCGAGGATATCTTGCAACTACGTGAAGCTCGTCTGGCAAATTCTTAATGACTAAATTCGCTTCACGTAATGAGTAAGTCGTACTTGATTGGTCAGTTTTACCTCCGAGTAATGAAAAACTCTAACATGATTGGTCAATTTGGCTCCACGGAACAAAAAGTCAGCTACGCGTAGCAGCTCCACGTTGTGGCGGTTGCGGCCTACCATATCAGTATCCCATATGATATTTCTATTGTAAGAAAATTTTATTTGTTGTCACGTAAATCACAGGTTTCGTTTAAATGTACTAACTGGAAATTAAATGTACTAATTAGTGAGGACCGGTATTTTGCTGTGGATATGTTTAACTGCAATTTGCGGGTAAAAAATTTGAAATCCTGAGTAAAAATTTTGATAATATTCAACTCTTTGAGAAAATTATTTTATAAAGGAATGCTGTTAAAACCAGGTGCAATACAATGTACATTATTGACACACTATCACGCTCTTTATCTTCGTCAATAATAGAATAATCGATTTCAATCGAATTGAATGCATGAGTTTGTAGTTGACTACTGAGCGACCTAAGCGATCGATTGCTAGCCAATCAGATAGAACTCCTTTTTTTTGCGTTCAGTGAAATACCACTCGCCTGTCGCTCACTACCACTCGCCCGTCGCTCACCAACGGAGTATTAAATTTATATTTATCGTATAGGACGTCGACGGTGTGCGGAATAAAGCAAAACTCTGACAAATCAACTGATTTTACCACATGCGTTACAAATATATAGGCCTAATTATGATGTACGAAAAAATAATCGCCCGCTCCTATCCTGTCCTCGATTTCTTTTCTTCGCCTTTCCTCTCCTCTCCTCTCATCTCCACAGATGTCCGCATTTTTCTCAAATGTTCCTCAAAGCTTAAGTTTTTGGGTAGGCCTACACCAGACAGGGTCTAATTCTGCATAAAACCGGGCAACGTTATTTCTATAGATCTGCTGCGCATTCAAATTGCATTGTATTGCATCGTAATTTCATTTGTGTCTATGCTAATTATGTTTACACAACATGAACTCACGTGTTTTCAAGCAAATTCGCCGATAATAGGTGATCAAAAGCGATCGGAATGTTACAAAAGTACAGATCGCATTCAGCTTACGTCATATGAGATGATCTTTGGAAAAATACGGCATAATTTGTCTTGGTGTTTGCGGAATGCCATGCAGTAAAATATTAATACGTTGCGGCAATTCATGATTGACAACTAACAATCGGCGTGTCCTTCGTATCCTCCACTGTCAATTTCTTATCCACTCACTAATCCTCACAAAAGCTTTGTGTTGATTACGTATGTGTGGAGGCAAATTGCAATAAGTACAATGAAATAATGAGTAGGGCGGGCTCCGAGGCGGGTTTCTTCTTCATCTTACGTAACAGTATTGTTCTCCAAAAAAACCCGGAAGCTTGTCGTTTGGAGCTCTAGCTGAAATACAGCAAGATAATGTAAGATAGTAAATGTAAACCTGTATTTTAGCTAGAGTATCTCGAGCTAGCCTACACACCGTCAGTCCAAACCACTGTCAGTCTGAATTTTTAGGGTTTCTAACCCTAACCCTAACACTAACGCTAAACCTAACCCTAAACCTAACTCTAACCCGGACCATAAAAATTCGGACTGACGGTGGTTTGGTCAGCCCCCCCCCGCCAAATGGGTTGATCCCCCCTCCTGAAATTCACTTTGCCCCTCTGCGGACTCTGCCATTGTAGTTGGTAACTTCAGCCAAAGGCGGTCAGCCTCCCCCCTCAGCCTAGAGGAAAAGAGGGTGTATGTGTGTGTTTCATGGAGTTGTGTGTGGAGAGAGAAGAAAGGGAGGGTGGGATGAGAAAGGGACCGGGAGATGAGGGACAGGCGAAGAGAGGAAGGAAAAATTGGATCAAGTTCCCAATAGCGGCACCATTTTCACCAAAAGACCCTTGGAAGTTTTATTAACTGAACTAATAATATCGAGTTGGTTCAAATAGTGATAATAATAATTATTATTATGAGAGAGGGGGCGCCTGACCACTTCCAATGACAGTATAATAAGCCCTCTGCTGAATTCTATTTAAAAAAGATAAATTAATGAGCAAATCTTTGTTAAAGAAGGTAAGTTATAAATCAACTCACATAATCTCTTCGGTTTTCGTTTGGTACAATACACAAACATAAATTGAGTTAAAATAGTGATTATAATGTTACATGTATTATGAGCGTTTGACCACTTAAAAGATAACTAACCCTACATAGTATATCTATCGGTATTTGGCAGCATGCTTAATTGTATTTAAAAAGATAAATTGATGTACAAATCTTGTTTAAAGAAGCCAAGTTATAAATCAACTCACATAAACCCACAATAAAGAACCAGAAATTGAAATAAAAAAGACCTTTTGCTCCAATTTTGCGCAAAATGGGTTGATTCACCACCCTGAAATTCACTTCGCCCCTCCCCACCCTTGTACCCCCGAAAATGCCTGCCGCCGCCACTGCCCCCCCATCCACCACCTCCCCACCACACCATGGTTAGTTTGCGTAAGGGATTAGAGAGACTGCTCAACTGCGCAAGCCCGCTCAGTGTTATGCTAATTCTCTTCATTGTTTTACCCGCAAGTTAGACACTTTAGGTAAAGGTTTACACCCAGTCGCCTTTGGAACAGCGGTTTTATTCAATAAAAGTCAATCAATCGTCGCGATAACGTAGCGACTGAGTTTAAACCTTTACCTAAGGTGAGTAACCTCTTCCGTAACAAACAATGAAGATAATTAGCATAACAAGCGACCTTGCGCTCTCTAATCCCTTAACAATGAAGGAACGGAGTAGTCATGGTTCCGGTCATATCCTTTATCCAGAACAATCAAATGTACGGTATCTAACAAAGGAGAATTAGCATATTAACAAAGGATGTACCCAGTAGCCATGGTACCCGTGATGCATAACAATGAAGGTACCGAGTAGTCATGGTTCCGGTCACATCCTTTATCCAGAACAATCAAACGTACGGTAACTAACAAAGGAGCATTAGCATACTAACAAAGGAGGCACATAGTAGCCATGGTACCCGTGATACATAACAATGAAGGCACGGAGTAGTCATGGTTCCGGTCATATCCTTTATCCAGAACAATCAAACGTACGGTAACTAACAAAGGAGAATTAGCATACTAACAAAGGAGGACCTTAGCGGTCATTCACCTAATCCCATAGAAGTGGGTGTGTTTACATGTTCGTTTAATTTCGAAAGTAACTTGCGAGTGTGTCCACACAAGACGTTGGCCTACTTGTAAGTTCACTCCCGGGAGAGGAGAGAGTGGAGGTGAGAGGGAATGAGAGAGACGGGATGGGTGGGTTGGGGCCACGTGTGGGAGAGAGAAGAAAGGGAGAGAGAGCAGATAAGGAAAGGGGATGGACTGGGAGAGGAGGAAGAGTTAATGTTACGGGAGGGAAGGGGACTCTAGCATTGTACTTGGTATAACTTCAATCAAAGGCGATCAGTTTTCACACACACACACACACCTAGAGGAAAGGGTGTGTGTGTGTGTGTGTGTGTGTGTGTGTGAGTGGTGGTGAGAGGGAGTGAGAGAGACGGGGTGGGTGGGTTGGGGCCATATGTGGGAGAGAGAGAAGAAAGGGAGAGAGAGAGAGCATTATGATGAGAGAGATAGAGAGGGCGCCTGAACACTCCAAAGGCCAGTATAATCAGCCCTATATCATCCCTTCGGTTTTTATTTAGTACAATAGAAATTGAGATAAAAAAATACCTAATTTAAACAAATACATATAGGCGGCGCCGCGCGGGGGGGGGGCATGGGAGAAAATTAGTTGATTTAGCCCCCTCCCTATGCAAATGTAAACTTGTGGCGCCAATTTTGAGCAAAAGTTGTCTACCCCACCCCAGACATTCACTTTGCCCCTATCCCCGAAAGAGAAATTCATGCCGCCCCCACTACCCCCCCCCCCCCCCTCTTCTTGAGAGGAGCCTGAGAGAGGGTGAGATATTAGACCTACTATTATATATGTATCGATGCACAAACCACAAACCCTCTCATTGTTATGTGTATATACTTTTGATTCGATTTCAAGTGGGATTTATTGATTGATATCCGCACGCTCTTCGTGGTGTGTCACGCATATTGAGTACTTCAAATCATACAGCTGATTGACTTTTAACCGTAAGTCTATTCATCAAAATCTACGGTGCATATGCATACGGGAGCCGCAACAACGCTATTTGATCGTATAATGCATTAAATTTGTTATGTGTGTGAGACGAGCTGTCGCGGTAGATTGCAATAGCTTGTAATCATGCTTTTGTTGAATGAATTTGAGTACTCCGCCATATTTACGGTATGCTACGTCATAATCTAGGTGATTATTTGCATTGGATGTCTTGAATACGCTGGCGAACTTGTGTAATAATCGGACTAATGCTATAACAGTAGGTGAATACAAGTATTGAATATAGGCCTATCGCGTTGCAAAGCCCAATTCAGTGATCCCAGCGAAAGTGAAAAAAAAAATCAAATTGTTACTTTTATAAAAAAATTTAATGAAAAAAATGGCAAAAACCCAAGCAAACGGCAGTATCGACGAAGTTGAAGCCCCATTCAAATAGGCCTACATGTAGCTAATTTATATACTGTCTGTAATTACAGATTCACGTAAATGCATTATTTTTGTCTTAAATAGGCCTACACGGCTTTTGGCTGAACCACTAGCAGAAGACACCAAATTGATGTTTTATGACCTTTGACATTCTTTTGTGGCGAGTGACATGGTCAGTTCAATTCACGCCGAGTGTCCTTGACAGGTTTGACTCTGCTTCAGTGGTCATAAAAGAATTCAAAAGATAACCTCTGCCCCAACAATCCCAAGCAATTGTCTGAAACTGCTTTTCGGATGATGTATCATAAGAACTCAGTCGTTAATGATGATAGTCATATAATGACCAAAAGATTATTACTGACTACTATATCATTGAAGACTGAGTTCCGCAGTACAAAATCTGAATTTTGATGATTTTTACGATCGTCCGGATGAAAAAATCACTGAATGGGCCGTTAATTCCCTCCTCTCCTTACCTTGGCAATATGAATCAAAGAAAAATAAATAAAAAATAAAAAACAAGGAAAAAAAAGACAAAGAAAAGAAACAATAAAAGAAAAACAAATATGAAAAGTTCGAACAATATTTGGTTTATAAAATTAATGTGACCGTGATGAGGCTCGAACTCACCACCTTCCGATTTAAAGTTCGAAGCGCTCGTGAACAAAATTCTGATGCCTTACCAAGTGAGCTGTGCTCCTGAGATACGAAATAAAAATAAAATAATGCACTGTATACCTGCTTGTGTCGGTAATTGATTTGCTCATATTCCATAATGGTACAGTGCAACAGAGCAAAAATGCCCATAATTTAAAAGCTATATAATTTATGAACAATATACACTACCCATAAAAATACTAATACAAGGGCATTTCAACATAAGAATCCAAACAATTAAGTACCAACATGCACACCTTTGTCCTTATATCACATTTGGGTTTTTAACAAAATGTTATCAAACCTCTACTGTGATTGGCAGCTGCACAAGGCATCTCTTTGATAGCTGATAATGGCCATCCATTCAGCAAGTGGCTACTAACTGACCTTAACAGGCTTGAATGAGCACTGTCATCTGCTACAAAACCATCACACTCTAGGTTTGACAATGGAGTGAAAGACTATTATTATTGATTAGGCGCGGATTTTAAAAGTACAGCTCAAAATTGGAATAGAGTGTTTGGAGTCATGTAACTAAAATCTACCAAAAAACGTTGACAACGTAAAGAAATCAGCAAGTTTAAAAAACCCACCTCGGCTCACTTTTTGAAACTTGGTCCCATTTGTAAAAGGTACTGATTTAAACTTTATCATATTTATATAAATTTAAAACATTTCCAGAAGTGTTATGTATCTTTAATGTGCAGATGCGATATTAATTTGTAAGCTTTCTGGAACGACCTGAAAGGTTATTATCTTGTTCTTGCACTGTGAGCCAATATCCTATTGTGTTTTGTTTTATAATAATCATGATTAATGATTGAATTAAACAAATAACACGTAGGCTTGTAATCTTGTTGGAAACGCTATGTTCTGTTGAAATAAAATAAAAACACTGATTTGCTGTTGGTGTTTAAAATGGGACCAAGTTTCAAAAAGTGAGCCGAGGTGGGTTTTTTAAACTTGCTGATTTCTTTACGTTGTCAACGTTTTTTTGGTAGATTTCTTTTCTTTTTATGAATGTAGCCAAGCAGCTCCAAGCTTGAAAGTCACCAGGTTAGGATGTGCTCCATAAAACAAATAAAACGAAAAATAGATGTTTGGATTCATGACAATAAATAATTAAACAAAACTTTATCAGTCGTTTATTTTTAAAACTTGCTTGTTACACGTGACTGTAATGTTAAGAGGCGTACACAATGATCAATATACATTTTAATATATTTTAATTATTCAAGGCAACGTAAATATGTAAAGAAAATGTAAATATGAACAACACACACCCAATGTTGACAATGCCAGAGAGACACAGAGAGTAAGTCCGATTTAGGCCTACTTCAAGTGGGAACTGGTAAATGCGCATTATATTTAAGCCTATACTACGGAAGCGTCTAAATGCCCCGAGTAGGCAATATAATCGTGTTTTAATGTTTGTGGTTCTTTGTAGCCCTGCGGGCAAACCTAGTTCGATATTACTATTAAGCGGCGGTTGTCGGCGATCTTTCGTGGTTTGTGGTTTTCATCAAGCCCTGTCCTCTATCGGGAGCTAATTTATAGTTTAAGCTTGTTGGATATCCATATTTCGTGGTTTCTGGTTCTTTGTAGCTATGTGGGGCAATCTAGTTGCATATCCAAATTTCGCTGTTTGTGGTTCTTTATAGCCATGCGGGGCAATCTAGTTGGATATCAATATTGAGCTGCAGTTGTTGTTGTTGTTGATCTTTCGCGGTTTGTGGTCTTAATTTGTTGGATATCCATATTTCGCGGTTTGTGGTTCTTTATAATCTGGCTTGTTGGATATCCATATTTCGTGGCTTGTGGTTCTTTGAAGCCCTGTGGGGCAATAGTTGCATATCGAAATTCCGCGGTTTGTGGTTCTTTATAGCCCTGCGGGCAATCCATAGTGCACTTACGTTCACGGCGAATTCACCGTGACCTTTCCAGCCATAAACCCGCTTTAAAGATTAAACCGATACATGCAGTACTAAACCATTATATAGTAATCTATTGTCCAATGCAAATTTATTACCACCTGATAATATTGATCCAATGAGCGACCAAATTGTCCGCTACGGACGTCTAATCCAATCGATAATGACTCTATTGACATGTCCGAACGGAGCCCCACTGACCGAGTTTTGGGATATTTTTTACTGGTTTGCAGCTGCTTGCTGTCATTTACTCATCAAGGCGGAGTACCGTTATTATAAGGACTATGCCAATTATTTAAAGATTGACATGTAGAGAATAAGCCATAATTGATTGACAGAAAGTACTAAATTTGTACCTATGACGGTTTTATGACGCCAATCTTCAAAATACGATCAAAAAATGGCTGCCCTGTGAAGTAAAATGTGCATTGGAATAACACGGCGAGTTTGGATAGATGGTAGGATTTCTTTTTAATAAAATGTATGTTCCCCCGTTATTAAAGCATGTACCGGGTTGAAGATTCAGATATTTGGAAAAGAATAAGTAATTGAAACAGAGAGAACGTACTAAAATCATAGCTTTTATACTTTTTGATATATGATACTAACTAGTTCATCCCCAATAGCTACGATACAGCGCTACCAGTAGGGTTCAATTGCCTATTGTGAGTGCCCCTGTGTTGTGTGCATACATGTAGTTAACAATAACTGCATGATGCTAGTTGGATATCAATATTGAGCGGCAGTTGTTGTTGATCTTTCGCGGTTTGTGGTCTTAATTTGTTGGATATCCATATTTCGCGGTTTGTGGTTCTTTATAATCGATAGGCCTGTGGGAAATCTGGTTGGATATCCAAATTGCGCGGTTTGTGGTTCTTTGTAGCCCTGCGGGGCAATCTAGTTGGATATCCCTATTAAGCGGCGGTTGTCGGCGATCTTTCGCGGTTTGTGATTTTAATTTCCCTTATCAAGCCCCTGCCCTCTATCGGGAGCTATTTTATAGTTTAAGCTTGTTGGATATCCATATTTCGTGGTGTGTGATTCTTTATAGCCCTGCAGGGCAATCTAGTATATATCCAAATTTCGCGGTTTGTGGTTCTTTATAGCCCTGTGGGGAAATCTAGTTGGATAACAATATTCAGCGACAGTTGTTGGCGATCTTTCGCTGTTTGTGATTTTAATTTGTGACAATTTATAATATTTATTCCAAATATAATTTCAGTCTGAGCTGTGAACAGAGCCACTGATAAATGTGTTTTAAATGACGAAGATATCATGATAGTCAGGCATGGTGAAAGCATCTGGATGGTGAAAGTAGGCCCTAGGCCTAGGCCTAAATGAGAATAAAAAATCAAACATGTTTGTAAAAATGAAAAAAAATATAATATCACAATAGCAATGGATGTTCGAAATGGTGTTATTCTTGATTTATGATAATAAATTGGTTGATAAAACATTAAAAAAAAGGTGGTGGGAAGTTTCGAACTTGGGCAAAACTTCATAAGTGGATTACTAGTCCATGGCCTTAACCACTTCGCCACGGGGACGTCCCGATATTACGACTTGTGAAAGTGGAGTATTTATTAAAATGAATGTATGCTGTGGTCCGGAAAGAATAAAAGAATTGTGAAAAACTTGATTTTTTGGCGAATGGGATCCAGAATTTGTATGTAGGGTATCCAGGAAAATGCTAGGGTATATTTTGAAAGTGAATCAAAAAGTAGTGCGACAGTGACAGCCATGTATGGCTGTAGCAGTGTCGAAAGATTCTGGATATCAGTATGATTAGCTATGATTTTACACTAATTTTGGCTATGAAATACCGCGTGAAATAATACAAGAATGTTTGTTTATTATCAAACAATCGGATTGACTGTAAGATTGGTGTAACTTTTTGAATTAATAAGTTATTAAAATATTACACTTTGGACAGTAAATAAGATTTAGCATGGTTTTAGATATATTTTGTACCCAGCGAAAAATATCACAGAACAATAGCGTTTTGTTTCGTGTAAATATAGTCCGCGGTGCATCTGTTTATTCTTCTTTATCAGTCGTTTTTTTAAAACTTGCTGGTCATGCTACCGCTTGACTCTAATACTAAATGCATTCTGCAAAATGTGCTCTATCTGACCAATTTATAAAGCTTTTCATTAGCTTTAATTTGACACATTGTTTGACATGTTTGGAATTATGGTAAATCATTAAATAAAATATTAATTAATTAATTAATTATGTCAATTAATTAAAAAATTAATGCAAATATGCATATTTTCTCTGACAGAATTGTAGGATTTGACAAGAGCCATTTTTCTTGTAAGTTTGATTCTTATAACATACCGGTATCGTATTGCGTCCCATTATAGTTACAGAAAAAAATACGCGTGCAGGACACACATACGCACACCTACACACCCCCACCCAAAGGATCGTACCGTTTTACAATCGTATAACATTCTTTGACGCTAGTAGTAGTAGTAAATTCCAATTTTCTTTGCTTTACCTCACTTGTTCTGCTCAAAATTAAAAGGGGACATATCTGACAGTAAAAGCTTACATTTTATGGAAATTATGTTTAACTATATTTTGTTTAAACAGCACAAAACAGATAAAGCAAAATTACTATACATAGGACTATACATGTATGGTATGCCAGGGACTGTTTAAGAATATATCATTAGATTTATGATATTTACTTCGAGGACTGTTATATATCAAAAATGTGAAAAATATCAAATTTTAATAATTTGTCATAAAATTTGTATTATATCATAAATTTCAATGAAATTTATTTGATATCAGAAAGACATTCTTCGTATTCAGAATGCAATTCGATATGTCTGATGTGCTCTCATGTCCCACAAAAATACTATCGAAACGCTCAAAACGCTCATTCCAGATCCCTTAAAGTCATAATGTACGATCTTATAATATGAATTTGGTTAATTTTTTTCAAACCTGATTTTTTTTAGCATATTTGTAATGTTTACAACTTGCACCTAAATGGAATCAGCCAAATTGCTTGTGTTTGTAGGTAAATAGAGCAAAGTTCGACATAAAGTCATAATGTCCTCCCATAGAACTGCGTGTTAAACGGCCAAAATAACAAGCAGTGTTTCTTTCACTTTACCTTATTATTTCAGCTCAAAATTAACAGAAACCATTCCCGATAATTATTACTAGTATTATTTCAGCATTTTGAGTATATAATGACAAATTTAAAATGTGAAGGAAATCGTACATTAAATCTTTAATTTGGTTAATTTTCTTTGTCTTTTTTTTTTCTTTTCTTGTTTTATTTATTTTTCTTTGATTTATATTGCCAGGGTAAGGAGAGGAGGGAACTAAAGGAATAGTCAGTGATTTTTTGATTTTTTTTTCATCCCGACGATCGTAAAAATCATCAAAATTCAGATTTTGGATACTAGACTGCGGAACTCGGTCTTCAATGATAGTCAGTAATTTTTATATTTTGGACATTACTATGACTATCATTTGAGGACTGAGTTCTTATGATCCGAGGAGCAGTTTCAGACAATTGCTTGGGATTATTGGGGCAGAGGTTATCTTTTGAATTCTTTCATGACCAATGAAGCATAGTCAAACCTGTCAAGGACACTCGGCGTGAATTGAAAGACCATGTCACTCGCCACAAAAGAATGTCAAAGGTCATAAAACACCAATTTGGTCATTTAGTGTCTTCTGCTATCTAAAGGCCTTATATGGCTGATTTTGTACCTTTCGTCATTGTCATAGATGTGCTAACAAAGCTTGCTAGTGCAGTGGTTCAGCCGAAAGCCGTGTGTCTAAGGCAAAAAATAATGCATTTACGTGAGTCTGTAATTTATATACCGGTAGGCCTACTGACTAAATTAGCTACATGTATTTGAATGGGGCTTCAACTTCGTCAATACTGTCGTTTTCCTGTTTTGTTTTTTTGCCATTTGTTTTTCATTAAAAAAATTTATAAACGTAACAATTTGATTTTTTTTTCACTTTCGCTGGGATCACTGTATGGGACTTTGTAGCGCGGATTATTCAAAACTTGTTTTTACCTACTGCTATATATATGAAGAGCTTTGTTGCAAAACCCCTTACATCCACTTTTGACTTTTTGAGAAAAACAGCTTTTTTTAATTGTGCAAGTATTACTTGTTCGATTTAATTCAATTTGGGATTGGATAAAGTGTTGATGAATAGAAACTAAAAGAATAGGTTTGGGACAATTTTCAAGGCTTCCTATTTATTTTATTATTTCTTTTATATCGCACCTTTTGTGGATGTAAGGGGTTTTGCAACAAAATAAATTTACCCCTTTTCTAGAAACCACCTTTGCAATCAAATTTGAGCCCATTTGTTTGCACTACATTATGTAACTTGACTAATGCTTTGAAAATCAAAAAGAAAAATTGAAATATCTCATTTACTTTTTTAATTATGAATTTTTAATTAAATTCGGGAAAATGGCATTTTTTGGGTATTTCCGAAGCTACACCTTTTGTTAATTAAAATGATTTTTTCAAACATAGTGACCCAAAAACAGTTCCTTTTGGTTTTAATAGTTAAAGAACATTCCAGGCTACCATTATACATCAAAAAATTTAAAACAAAACAATTCTATATTCATTTTAAGTTCAGATTTCCGGAAATTCCCTAAGATTTCCCAAACGGGAAATATGCGATAACTCCGGAAGGGAAGGTAGTATGAAGGTCAAACAACCACCAAAATGTGTATTTTTACCCACACTATAATATTATGCCAATAACTCAATTTGGCCAAAAGTGGATGTAAGGGGTTTTGAAACAAAGCTCTTCATATATAGTATTAATCCGATTATTACATAACTTTGCCAGCGTATTCAAGACATAGGTTATGTAAGGGATAAACTGTACATGGGTATAGAGGCCCTGCATGCTTTTATTGATTGGCTCCAAACAAAGGATTTGAAAAGTGTCATTCACCGTAATCACGGCGCAGTAGCCTACAGTCCATTCAATCAAATGTTGTCAGTGTGCGAGACGAACGATGTATAAATCTTGAGGTCACATCATCACTTATCATGCTTATTGTAAAAAGTTTGTCCAATGCATATACTGTGTGTAGGCCTATTGTTCCCGGGTATTGTCAATGCAATCAAGCAAACAGGTATTATATTTTGAAAAGGCCGCTACAGTATATTCACATGGGTGTCTTGAATGGCCAATCATATGGGACATAATCAAATTGCAGTGACTGCTTCCTTTGTTACCACATGTCAGTCATCTTGTGATTATTGGACCATGTAAACCTGCAAAAAACGAGCCAAAGTGCAGGCCCTATGAATATCAATATCGATATCAATACTATTCGTCAATTCAGCCCCAAGCCAATTCGCCCACATGCTAATTCGAACCCTGTATATTGATGTACAAAAAAAGTTGGCAAAATTTAACCATTTCGTGATTTTCTCCATAACCGTTGTTTTTACACCAAATCTGTATATTTAGATGCCTTGATGTCTTGCATTCGGTCACAAACCAATTCGTTGTACTTTGTGCACTTAACCCTCTATCATATCGAAATATCACGTGGGTAAAAATTTCAATATCGATATCAATACTATTCGTCAATTCAGCCCCAAGCCAATTCGCCCACATGCTAATTCGAACCCTGTATATTGATGTACAAAACAAGTTGGCCAAATTTAACTATTTCGTGATTTTCTCCATAACCGTTGTTTTTACACCAAATCTGTATATTTAGATGCCTTGATGTCTTGCATTCGGTCACAAACCAATTCGTTGTACTTTGTGCACTTAACCCTCTATCTTTTAAACCAAATATCCTACAGAGTCGGGTGATATGTCGAACTTTTCCTCTGGTCATAAAGAACAAACAGGCAGCGTTCGCGTATCTGTACGTAGCCGCAGTTTGTGGCCCTCACAACACGGGCTTCCGGTGAGCTGCCGGTCCTAGGAAATGGAATATTACTGATAAATATATAAAGATGGCAAAATCAGTAAACCAGTTTAAGTTACAAATTAAAGAAAAGTCTAATAAAAAATTACATCTACTATTTAGGTATTATTTAATGACCTCACCCATCCCCACCCATCTCCACCTCAACTATCAATATCTTCTGTCAACTGTGGAATGTCTATATGAAATGTTATAAATATTTATATTGGTTCTTTCTTTGCATGTTCTTCTCATCTTTCTTTTTTCTTTTATTTGTTAGCTTTGTGTAATTGTATGTTGTAACTTAAGGCAGTGTAAGGGGGTGCTCGCTTCAGGCCTTTTGAGCATCTCTTCATTCAAATGTTGTGTCTTTTATATATATTTTGTATGTCAATTTGAATGAAAATAAAATGATGATGTATGATGATGATGATGTACATCATTCCCTACAGAGTCGTGAGATATGTCAAACTTTTCCCTTGGTCATAAGGAACAACAACAAAAAAGTCAGTGGTCGCATATCTGTAGGATCATTGGTTAATAAGATATAGTCACTTTTTTTAATTTTTAACCAAATATCTTAGAGAGTCGTGCCATATGTCAAAAAGGAACAGAAAAGTCAGTGGTCCCATATCTGTAGGATCATCGGTTAATGAGATATAGTCACTTTTTTGTAGTTTGTACGTTGTGCACTTAACCCCCTTGTTTTTTACTTCTGGATATCGTTTGGAGTCAAATGATTTTTTTCATTTTAAAGCTTGTGATATATTTTCTAAACACGAAATAAAACAAAATTGACCGCCAGCCGACTTTACAGCTGTTTCGTGATGGACGGTCACATATATTCATTAAAGCCATATTATAACATTTTCAAACAAAATAAATTAGCATTTCTTTGCCATAAAATGTTAGCTTTCACTGTCAGATATATCCCCTTTTATTTTTGAGCCGAACAACTACGGCAAAGCAAAGAAAATTGGAATTTACTACCAGCGCACATGTCGCCAATACGTACCACTCCTTCGGTCATGTTGTGGTACGACCCTTTGTTGTGTATATTACCGTCCCGCACGCCGTGTACTGTGTGTTATGAACATCGTATATGCGTTCGACTAATAATTCCATCGTAATAAAAATGCGCCGGTTCCGGCGTTTTATTCAAAATCTCGGATTTTGACAAAACTACAGCACCTAGAGTCTTGATTTTTGCAGGGTATATTGGTTTAAATTGGCTCATCAAATGTTATAATATGGCTTTAACATAATAATCGTTTATCCCTTTTGGTCAATATCGAATTGGTTTGTGGCTGACTTAGCTTGGGGCCAATGCATGAATTGGCATATGGCCAAGTCAACTGTGGACGAATTGCTTTGGGCCGAATCGACCTGCTTCCATGCTGATACCAGGAAATGGCGAAAAATTACGTACTTTTACAAGGCAAAAAGCAACTTTTCTAGGCATTGTTGACATGGTGCCTTCGCTAAAGAAAGTTTCCCACTATAAAGACCTAACTTTTGAGATGGTTTGTACGGTTTGAAGGTGCAAAATTAACAATAAGCTTAAAATAGGCGCCCGGTTTACCGCCGGGCTTAGCAAGTCATCATCAACATGATCAACGACTTTGACAGATGACGTCAGACGCAATCGCTGTCTTGATAATATCGACATGGACTTAATATACAGCACGTAGTGTGATGGACTGGAAACTCAGACGCATCGATCAGAGGACAGCTTTCAAACATAAGTCTTGATAGTAATACGCTGTTTTACTTAGCCTATATCTGGTGGCAGCAGCATTTTTCTACAGTCACGCGATAATGGCACCGGCGGATAATGCACGGGGGAAGCCGACGGTGTCCACATCTTTTTTTTTTTTTTTTTTTTTTTTCTTTTTCAGCTTTTTGTATTTTATCTGTACTTGGAGCTGGTGGGGGAGAGAAAGCATAAAATACATTCAGGAAAAAATACAACTCGAACCGAAGATCAAGGCTCCATTTTAAATTTAACCCTAAAAAATCACTCATTTTTGAAACCGGACGTTGTTCCAATTCGCGCCAAAACTTCACCTCTGAAATAAAATATTGGGATTTTTTCTCAGATCCCTTCATGTAGACACTTGCCAGAAGCAAATGAGCTGAAAACGGGCGAATTTTGACAATATCTTTAGAAAATAAAGCCGCAACAAGCTCAAATAAGCGGTGGACTATTTTAACCGAATTTCACTGGTACATAAATCGTGGAGTGATTTGGTGGTGCGCCCTCTGAAAAGATTTGAAGACTAGAAGGCTGACGTTGCGCCAAAACATGTGGGCCTATTTAATGATATATGAACTACCACTAAATGTTCTTGTCAGTGCTACAGTGCAAAACTTCTCTTTAACATTACATTCAAATAATAATTACATTGTAAATTGGAACTGACACCAATTTTTTTCAGGAATTCTTGTTTTTATAAGGATAAATTGGGAAAATATGGGGTTTTGTTATTGTCATGATCATTGTGCAATAAAGACAAATGTGAGATACTCAACACAAAGAAGTATAGTAATCTTGGTGTGTAGTAATTTTACAAAGAACTTACAATTATTGTAAAAGGCTATAGTGGATAAATGAGCCTACATATTTTTTTTCAGTTTCTAAGTCCGCACATTCTTGGTTGCCATAGGTTTGTATATTATTTTATTTAATAGTATTTGGACATAGGCCTTTGACTTATATAAAAATTAGCGGCACACGCCTAACCGGCGCGCCGGTTAGGCGTGTTGGTGCCAGGCCCGTAGCGTCGCAACCCCGCACCCCCTCCCCCCCCAAACAAAAATGACAAAGGCCCATTAATTTCCCTTTTTTGACCCCAAAAGTCGCATTTGCGAGCGTAGCGAGCGAAAAAAATAGAGGTTTTTTATGCCTTTTTGACCTAAAAAGTCCCATTTGCGAGCGTAAAGATCGAAAAAATAGAGGTTTTTTATGCCTTTTTGGTCCAAAAATGTCAAAATCCGGCCCCCAGTCCAAAAAGGTCCAAATTTTGAAAAAAAAAGGTCCACTTTTTCAAAATCAGCACCCCCCAAAATATAAATCCTGACCACGGGCCTGGGCGGTACTTTCCTTAATTCCATCCGTGCTGTGATTGTCTTCTTAATCCCTTAATATAATCCCATCCGTACCGGTCCGTAACCATAACCAGGTGCCCTTAACTTTTCATGTAGGCCTATCTTTCATGAATTCCCTTTTCAGCCCTCTTTTCCATCTTTCCTAATCGCTACCCAGCCATCGTTATTGGTGGTGTGCTCCCTTATACCGGTGTATAGAGCCGCGTGTACGCCGACCGCAGTTCAGAGTACTATCGCTTGTCGCTGCGGCACGAAGTATCAGCGAATGACAAGCCTTGATTGCATCCGCTTATATGCAATTCGCATGCGCCAAACCGCTCACCGACAAGTCGCATGAAAGTATGAAGCAACATTTGCTACGAACGAACGAACTGAAGGACAGGGTTAATGTAGGACAGGGTTAATGTATTCAGGTGCTGTTCGCACCTAAAAATAGGGATTGTATGTAGATGTAAGCAACGCACTGAATTGTCTATTTGTTCTATTGTGTCCGATTTGAGCGCTGACATATTGGAAAATGTTGCCAATCAATATTCATGAGAGTGTACATTTAACGTCCAATTTTCGAAATTGGGTGACTTGTGCTTGGCAGGTGTAAAATACATCTGACTGGGCGTTTTAAATACGTAACGCATAAAGGCATCGACATCATCGAATGGCTGCCTATACGCTGTAGAAGTGACGTCATAATCGGATTAACTACCATAGCAATAGATGAATACAATTTTTGAATATACCGCGCTGCACTGCAGCAGGTTGCACTCATCACCTGTCTTCAATCAAATAATAGATTGAATACAATACCGCTCTTTTCAAAGAGACTAATCTTACAGGTTCAAGTGATTAGCATTTCTTTGAAATCTATGGTTCAATGCATCGGTACCGCATGAACGTTGTAGTGCTGAGCGATATTGCCAAAATTGTATTCATCTATTGCTATGGTAGTTAATCCGATTAACTACGTCACTTCTACGGCGTATAGTGCTGTTAGTGTTAGGCCTATGTGGGGGGGGGCTGTGATTAGTTTCTATAATAATTATTATAAGGCCTACATTTATTTGTCATTCCTTTCTTTTCTTTTCTCTGTACTTATTCTTTCCTTGCTAAGTATCACTCCCTCTTCTTATCTCCTTCCTTCTCCATCCCCTCTTACTTTTTTGTCCCTCTCATTCCTATCATTTTCCTTACCTTTCTATTTATTTATTTCTCTTCATTTCTTCCTCTTTCTCTCTTCCTCCAGTCCCCCTCTCATTCTTCATATCCCCTCCTCCGCCTCTTCCTCCCTCATCCCCTCCCAAGACCTCTCACAGAAGAGCTGCCCCTTCAGTACCCCCCCCCCCCCAAGTACGCCACTGTTTATGACATTCTCCTTCTTAAAATAAAATAAAATGTCAATTTGTGAAACAACTTTTATATAGGCCTATACCGGTATAGGCCTACTTATTATATGTTACATGTATACGTTGCTATTACCATTATACAGTACTATAGACATGCAGACATGGCAGCCTTGATGTGTAATCATTCAGCAAGCGCATTCAATTTATTTAAATGAAGCCCCTAAAGTCAGTGGGGTGACAACGAACTGTACATTAGCGGCTAATGTATGTTTTTTGTGCTTACGGCAATCATACCCTTGGGTTTTATGGTAACAATAGGTACTTTTCGTTCCAGTAGGCGCTTTTACGCGACTTTCGTTTGATCACTTATTGACAGTAGCCTGCTAGGTAAAGCGTTAATACACTGTCGGGTCAGCTTACCGATTTAATGGCGGAAGCCCTTTGTCCCAAACAAAAGGTACCTTTCGATGAATAGCTTGTCAGATTTCAAATCGGCACAAGTGAACAATGCTTTACATAATATATTGCTTCTCCATCTTTAATAGCTCCATGGATGTAAGCCTCAATATTGAGTGCCTCAGGGTTCAAACACTGACCAGTGGGCAACCGATGCCGATAATCCTACCCGGTGGCGTAGCCAGGGGGAAGGGGGAAGAGTGCCCCAGAAAATTTTCAGGGATAAAATGGGGACGGCAAAGAGTAAAGTGTCCTTAAAATGACTAAAAATGGGACAAAAATATTGAAAAATAGGGACGGAAATTTGGCTTTGCCCTCTAAATAGTGACAACAATTTCGCTTTGCCCCCTCACGCCAAAATCCTGGCTACGCTCAGGGTGGCTACGCTACTGATCCTACATCGTTAAGCGCAATGATATATCAGCGATAATTACCATAGTTACAACGCCCTTCATTTTGGTCCTATGGCGGTTTCACGAAAGGTCATTAGTTCAAATCTGACTCCAGAAGGCATAAAGCACAACGACATCCCCAGTTGAAGTGATATTGATTGACTCATTTGCTTTGTACTTGTTCCATGCATCATGTTTTCTGGAGCCAGATTTGAACTTTTCGTGAAATCGCCCAAGCTGAACGAACTTACCGCTGGTTTCAGCCAGTCGTAAACAATACGTGTTTTCATCAATGTTTATTTCCACTGAGACGGGATTAAATACCTGTTAATTTCGAATACAAAAAAACCAATAAATAATTACATCATGAAGTTAAGCAGTATTCAGACTTTTTATTGTACGTACAATATTGTATGTAACATATCTACGTTGTTAAATCTATTGCCATTCTATTTCCAATAATGTTTAAGTTCTAACGAATGTTTGATGACGTAAAATCGATAATATATTTCTGATAGATATTATATGTAACATATTATTGATTTTTCGTCATCAAACATTCGTTAGAACTTAAACATTACTGGAAATAGAATGGCAATAGAGTAAATAACGTAGATATGTTACGTCTAATACTCGGAGTCTGTGGAGCGCTTTATTGTTAACTACATGTATGCACACAACACAGGGGCACTCACATAGGTAATTGACCCGTACAAGTAGCGCTGTGTTGTGGGTATAGGAGATTAACTAGTTAGCGTCATAATTTTATATCAAAAAGTATAAAAGCTCTGATTTTAGTACTTGCTCTATGTTTCAATTACTTATTCTTTTCAAAATATCTGAATTTTTAATCCGATACGAGCTTTAAAAACGGGGGAGCATGCATTTGTATGAGAAAGCAAATCTACTGAATCTAAAATGGTTTAGGCCTTATACTATAGCGCGTTATCATGGTTATTAACGCAATTATGCTATTTTTGAATTCTCCTAATACACCTAGAGGGATGATATTGTGATATTCTTAACATGGTTTGGGCTTTATAGCGCGTTATTAGCGCAATTATGCTATTTTTGAATTCTCCTAGTACACTTGGAGGAATTATATTAGCGTTATTGTGCTATTCTTGAAATGGTTTAGGCCCTATGAGAAATTAGAACGAGGCATCTCACACTCACATTAATTTTCCCATAACTTTTCTTGATTTTTCACTCCCGAAAGGTCACTTGTATTTGCGCGGTTTTCGGATCTTTTTTCTCGCTATAAACATCCTCCTATGATTTTCTTGGTTTTAAAATAAAATTGCATACATAGCTCTATGTAGCACAAGGATGTGCTATTCTGTTACAAAAGTAATAGGTGTAGCATGAATAACACACACTAGCACGATAGTTGCAGTATTGTGCTATCTGAAATAAAATGCACTTTTGGCGCATTGTGTAGCACATGAAGCTGCTAATCTGTAATATTTATATATACTACTATAACATTAGCACTACCATGCAATTGTCACCTTTTAAGTAAAAATAGCGCTAAGTTACTTGAAAATTACAGTAGAAAGTGATACACTAGCAAATTTGCATATCATTTGCTATTCTGCGATATTGCGACAATTTTCCATCAGTTGGAAGAGTCGGCTTAAAGATGAATGCCAACAAGACAAAGTTCATGTCTTTTAACCAAGATCAACAAGTTAATATCAGCACAAATAATGGCACAAAGCTAGATGATGATTGAAAGACTTCAAATATCTTGGAGCATGGATGGCCAGCACAGAGCAAGATGTCAAAACACGTAAGGAAGCGGCTTGACCACTTTCTGTGCACCCACCACAGGACCAAACCAAACCAAATTTTTCAGGTTCCTAAGACGACCCTAAAACATAATCAGGATGTTCCCAAAAATATAAACTGGCCCCAAGGGGGGTAAAAGGTCATCGAACTTTGCATAGGGTAAAAATAGGTCAAGGTCAATAGGCCTCAATGGTAGAGCCTACTTGACCTATTTTGCTGTGTTACCTAGGTAACGAAGCATCAAAGATATTACAATCCTATCCTTATTTGATTTGTTTATTCAAAACGAACAATTTGACACGTCTTTTGGCAAAATTGGAACACTTTGTTGTTTTCGACCCCAAAAGAGGCAAAAATGTGACCTTTCACCTTTTTGGTTATAACTCAAGAACAATACGTCCTAGATAGGTCAAACTATACATTTTCTGAATCCTTGTGACTAGGGGAATATATTGGAATGGTTTTTAACACAATTTAAAATTTTGACCCTATGTAAAGTTCGATGACCTTTTACCCCCCCTTGGGGCCAGTTTATATTAAAACTGCGGGTTTCAGTGCTAAAGAGCTGGACGGCTGTTACACTCGAATGCTTATAGGGCAGTGTACAACATCCATTGGAAGTAGCACATAAACAACGAAGAGCTATATGGAGACCTTCCCAAACTCTCAGAGAAGATCAGAGAAAGGAGAACACGCTTCAGGAGTAAGTGCGAACCTGTTGCCAATCTGATAACCTGGACACCAAAACATGGAACAAGAAACACTGGTAGACCACCACCCCTCATATGTAGATGTAGGCCTACTCAAGCAGGACACTGGACTAGGAGCATCTGACCTGGGAACGGCGATGCAGGACAGGAGGATATGGAAAGCTGTCGTGGTTCGGGAAAACCACCCAAAATAAGTAAATAAGCAAGCTAAGCATTCAAAATTTTGAGTGTATGCCGAAATTTTTCTCCAATTTTCACTTTTTTGTGTTACTTTAATTAAATGGTTGGTTATAAGAATGAAACAAGTCTTTTCCAAAAATTAGAATGCATAAACTGAAATTAGTCTTAGTACAAGTCTTTGGGCTTGATTGTCACAGCATACGAACAACACCCTAAAACACATGTTTTTGGCCCTTATTTCCAAAAATTGGCCAGATAGTAAACTTTGACTTTTATTGCTAGTTAAGATTAACTAAAGAATTAAGATTTAGCTATGTTTTATTTGGCAAAACAGGATAATATTTTTTTAATCCCAAAACATTAGTGCTGTATTTTTCTGGAAGAGGGAGTAGTTAAAGGCAGAAAATATCATGCATTGTACATGTTGCGCCTACTTACCACTGGGTTATATTCCCATGAATCAATATAATATGCACCCTTCAATAACATCTTAGTTTTCATCCCGGCAATATGATCACCAACAACAACACATTTCAATGAAGACATGCTTGAATAGATCGATGTTCGTCTGAAAGTAACAATTCATATAGTCCGGCTGCAAACTATTGTTTTATCGGGTTAGATGGTTTTGCTAGGTAAAGTGTTTTTCTTAGCTGATTATTAGGTGGTACAAAATGAGATTATGGGGTGGGGGCAATTCACGATTTCCAAGGGCAAAGTTTATACAGGGCAGGGGTCATAATTCAAAAGGTTTTAATTTTGACCCCTATATAAACTTTGACCTTGGATATCTCGAATTGCCCAGGGGTGACAATTTTACACCCCTCGGAATCTGATTTTGTACCACCCATAGAACATTTATCAACAAACAAAAACACTTTAACTGGCAAAACCAACCTACCTTAGTCTGCCACCGGACTAGGAATAAGTTCACATCCCAGTTGCGTTAAACAACATACAGAAATGCTATGAGAACATAACAATCTGTAAAATAATGCATTGCTGTAACTGTTTCAGCTCTTCATCAACAATGTTAAGATCCGGGGGATACCCCCGAGGTGGTGAATTATAGGGGGGCAAAGATTTTTTTTGGCAGGCCAAAAGGGGAAGGGGCAAACATTATTTTTGGCAGGTTGAAAGGAGGGGGTCAAACGATTTTTGGCAGGTCGACGGAGTGGGCAATCGATTTTTGGCACATATATTTTGAGCACCGTTTCTAATATTACGCCCTTAAAAGGCATAGGAAAACATTAGGAATGCGTTCAAATATGCAAAATTTCCTGCTCGCTGCGCTCGCGTTATTATGATAAAAGACAATTTAAGGTTTTAAATTCGGATTCCAAAAAGTCTTACATGTGTAAATGGGGGTGGGGCAAAGCTTTTTGGCATGTCAAAGGGAGGGGGGCAAAGGTTTTTGGCACATCGAAAGGGGGGTCAAAGATTTTTTGGCACGGCCAATGGGGGGGGGGGGCGATTTTTGGCAGACTATTTTGAAAATTCACCACCCCGAGGTAGGCCTACACATAATTATTGCACAGCCCCTAACTCAAATGACCATATGCTCCATATTATGCAGGGGGATGCTCCCCCGGAAAGACCCTAGGACTACGCAGTTCCTCACATTTCTGGATTTTTTTTTCTCAGACAATTTCAAACCAGAAAGCCGAGAATGACACTTGATTTTGACCGTTGGCAGCTCCAGAAGACCCCCATCCTCTTTACCGATATACTCCCGCGTTGAAATGTCTTTCCGCAGTAACAATTGTTGAATTTTTAGTAAATAATACTAACTTGAAACCTATTTATTTACTTCAATATCATCTATAATACCGTCATTAGTCAGTTTTAACCAGATTATCAACATCAAAACATTACAGGAAAATAACGAAACAAACTTTCTTATGATCTCATGAAAAACCTGTACAAAATCCCCATAGGAAAATTGGCGGCGCTGTGCTTAATTAGCTAATTATGATGTCAGACCTTGACGATCACCATAACAACAGATGACGCCCGGGTCACTGAAATTCCAGTGTAGTAATTGGATTCCTTGCCCCTATAATATACATAACTTTTGTTACCACTGTGTTATTAGTTTTTGAGAAAAATGCAAAAATAGACACAAATTTATCGATGGGTGTAGTACCCCCTTAACATCAGATCAGGCTCAAAACGCTAAAAATTACCAATCACCAGAAGGGAATGATAGAAGCATATGGCCACGCGTTTTGAACTCGCCACCCAAAAATGGTGGTGTTGTTACGCTTTTCCAAATCGAGACTCGTTCAAATTGTTATATCTCTGCTTAAACAAAAGGTATTGAAGTGTGTTTGGTGTCATTTTGTAGCTATATAAGTGCCCTAACAGACCTCTAAAGGAGAATTGTTTATCAGCTAAGATAGTGGAGTTAGAGTTGTTTGAGTTCAGAATGACCGAGGTGGTGGATGAGGCGGTGGCGGATGAGGCGGTATCGGTATGTGCAAAGTCTATGGGAAATAAAGATTTTGTGTGTGTGCATTGAATCAACTGATCATATCTTTGCATCCATATGGGCTACAGACATGGTTAAGAGCTCCTTTGAAAGATTATGAATTCTGCTAATTGTTTTTAATCATTTTTAACTCTTTATGATTGGTTTAGTCTATAAAATGCAAACTTTTATGTACAAAACTACCCGTTTTCATATTAAACACTGTAGTAAGCAATGCGGATGTCTTCAAAATCTAAAAGTTGCTGTAAAATTTTAATTACTTATTCTATCATAGTCAAAGTTTACATTTTCTGAGAGGAAATTTGATGAGGAATCTAAATATGGACTTACTTTTTTTGTATGGGTTAGGGGTAAAATGTTTCAGTTCAAAATATGTTGAATTGTAAAAAATTTGAACATATTTTGGGACACCCTGTATTCCGAGATTACCAAACAGCTGTGATTTTTTTTCTTCCAGAGTCAGTAGGCTCCCCCTAACCTCTAACCAAATCAATGTTGTTTACTTTCAGTTTATATCTACAAGTTAGTAATAAGCAATGCATTAAATGACCCATTTTTTATTTGCATTTTTTTTATTCCACCCTGTATAACTTCAAGGTCACCCTGTACAGTGAGTTGAAATGTGTATATTTAAATTGCTTTTGCCTTCAGCTTTCCAAAATGTATACTTTTGCTAGTTTAGGGTTGATAGTTGTGGAGATATTCTAATTTGAAACTTGATTGGTGTAAAAATTCATAATATTTGTGATGTAACGCTAAGGGTGGCGAGTTCAAAACATGTGGCCATATCATAGTGATGGAAAATCTAAGATTAGATTGCAAGATTATTGAATATTGACGAGGGATCTGTTCGATATAATTTGAGAAAAAGGGAGATTCGTGGCTCAAAGGACAACCGCCCGAAATCCGGACGGCCGAAAAATAACCCACCAAGATGATAGAGGTGAATAAGGATAATTTACTGGGTGGGCAATTTAATTTATTTTGCCCTCAAATTATGGAAAATAATTTACTGGGTGGGCAGCGGTAATTAATGGCATCCAGGCGTTTGGATTTTCGGAAATGTAGACCTGTTTTTGCATATAATTTGGCTTTGAAGTAAAAAAGTGGACATTACCCTCCCCCTAAATGCATCTTATGCCGATATCATTATTATGATAAGTATATTAATATAATGTAGCAACTTTCAAGAAAAAGTGTAGGCCTATACCGTATTATAGTTCACTTCGGACATTTAAAAATATTATACTAATTATCAATCACCATTACTCCTAGGTTAAGCGTCTTTCAGTTCAGGACTTCTTCATTTGGCGCCCGGGCCTTCTATACTTGTGCACCTACACTTTGGAACTTGCTTCCTTTGAATCTTCATTTTTGTGATTCACTTGATGTTTTCAAAACTCATCTGTTTAAGATCGCGTATGACAATTGACTTCTATGTGACTGTTTTTATAATTGTGTGTTAATTTTTAATTGTTCAATGTATGCGCCTCGGAATAGATTGTCTGGATAGATGGCGCGTTATAAATGCATTATTATTATTATTATCATTATTATTATTATTATTATTATTATTATTATTAGTGTTATTATTATTATTATTATTATTATTATTATTATTATTATTATTATTATCATCATCAGTCGGCTGCGGAGCAGGCGACTACAAGCTTTCTCCAACTAATGCGATCTTGGGCAAGCGAAACAATTTTGTTTGGCTGCAGCATCCCTTCAGTATCTCCCAGTACAGTGTGCGTGGCCGTCCCGGTTTCCTCTTCCCATGTGGTGGAATATAAAGGGCATATTCTTTCACAGGCTCGCCATCTTCAAGACGCAGTATATGGCCGAGAAATTTGAGTTGATGAATCTTGACTCTGGCAACCAGTGGAGTGGTGTTGGTCAGGTTGTAGATGGTTTCATTTGGAATCCGATCCACACGTTTGATGTTTAACATGACTCTGTAGCAAGATGTTGCAAATGCATTGATCTTGTTTTCCATGTCCTTGGTAATTACCCATGACTCGCACCCGTACAGAAAGACAGTAACACACGTTGTCTGAAACAGCTTGATTTTTGTTTCGATTGGCAGGGACGGGCTTCTCCAAAGGCGTTCCAGTTTCCAGAAAGCTGCCCAGGCTAGTGCTTTTCTTCTTTTTAGGTCTCCAACACTAGAGCCCATCTTGGAACCCAAATACTTGAAGTCTGTGACTTGGTTGATGGTACTACCATAGACTTCAAGTGCTGGTTGGGCGTTACAGTTTGCAGTCATAATATTCTGCCTTAGGTGCGCTGATGACAAGGCCTAGATCTGCTGCTGCAGTTGCAGTCCTAGTAAGCTGTGACTGGGCCCGGGCTATGGAAGATTCCAGCAGGGCAATGTCATCAGCAAAATCCAGGTCATTCAGCATCTTGGCAGGATACCTGCTTGACCGACGTGGGTAGGTAACAATTCCAGTGTCAATTCCAGAAGTTGATTTCATCAGAAGGTAGTCTACCAGGATAATGAACAGGAATGGTGCCAACACATTACCCTGAAGCACTCCAGTTGTTACTTGGAAAGGCTCTGAGATACTGCCATCTACCATAACGGCACTATTCGAGTCTTTGTAGAGCACCTGGATGGCATTGACCACAAGCTTTGGTATTCCATAATGCCGCAGCACTGAAAACATGACGGACCTGTTGATGGAGTCGAAGGCTTTTTTGAAGTCCACAAAAGTGACTGTTAAGGGAAGTTGGTACTCCTTGAAGCCTTCTATGATCCTCCTCAATGTGTATTTGCTGAGCACAGCTGCGACTCGATCTAAAGCCAGTCTGGTTGCTTCTCAGTAAAGGATCAATTTGAGGTCGGATCCTGTTCAGAAGGATCTTGTTGTACACTTTTGCGGCAGTGGACATAAGCGAAATACCACGGTAGTTTGTCATGAGAGAGAGGTCACCTTTCTTTGGTAGAGGAATGATTACATTCGTATAACCCATTGACGTGGCGGTGTCAGCATTGAGAATACTTCTATACAGAATTCGAGAATCATATCAATCATGCTATCCCCTCCTCCCTGAAGTGCTTCTGCAGTTATAGCACAGTCCAATCCTGCTGCCTTGTTGGTCTTCATGGCTCCTATTGCTTCGACTACTTCTTCACGAGTTGGGGGCTCAGTGATAATAGGAAGATCTTCAACAGCTGGTACAGGAAGTTCTGAAGCTGCTGTGCCACCGTCGTTGTTAAGGAGTGAGCTAAAATATTCCTTCCATTCCTCAAGCAGTTCATGGTCACTGGTTGGAGCTGATCCATCTCTCTTTTTGACTTTCACCCCTTTCCTTGAGTTCTTCCCAGAAAGCGAGTATATAATTTTCCAGGTGGTGGTATAATTTCCCACCTCGTCGGCCAGCTTCAGATCTTCCATCTGCTTATTGAGGGTCGCAAGTTGTTAAGGCTGGTGTTCAAGTTCCTCCATCTTTCTCGAGATTGACGAGACTTTGAAATGGAGTACCGCTTTTTGGCCTCATCAAGTTTAAGTCTGATGGTTGCATCTGATACCAACTTGGTAGTCCGCATGGCTCTTGCTTTCCAATAACTTTCTCAGCAACTTCACGAACCGCTCTTTCGAAGGTCTCATACCTATCAGAGATGGGTGTGGTGTCATCCATGCTCAAGATCTGGAATCTGTTTGATAGCTCCAGCTGAAATTCCTCCTTTGTATCAGGATCTTGCAACTTCTTCCAGTTGAATTTTCTTCTGGTCTCTTGCAAGGTTTTCCTTTGCTAGTTCGCAGACTGGCAGCTAGATGGATGCTCACAATACGATGATCGGAGTCCACTTCTACTGAGTTGTATGCTCGACAGTTGCGGAGAGAATTTACCCACTTGCTGTTTATTAGTATGTGGTCTAACTGCGCATGGGTTGATCCAGATGGGTCCAAGTCCAGAGACGGTTCCTGGGTTGCGGGAATCTCATCTGGGCCGGTCTGAAATTGTACTCCTGGCAGGTGTTGACCAGACGCTCACCATTGTTATTGGTTGAATCATGGTAGCAATGTGGACCAATGACCCCAGGGAAAGATGACTATCTGTTCCTATTCGGGCATTAAAATCGCCGAGGATGAGATGGATGCTGTGCCTTTTCATACCATCCAGGTGGTCAGATAGAGATGAATAGAATTCCTCCTTGTCAGAAGATGTTGCGCACTCAGTGGGTGCATATACAACAGTGATGCTAAACTGAGGGTTGCCATGGAATGTTTCAAATAGTATCCTCTCGGAAACAGCTTCAAAACTCCTAAGATATCTGTGAATGTGCTTGGACATGACCAGACCAACTCCTCCGTGCCTCCGTGTCCTTGACCCCTTAGAATACTCATGAAAATGAAGATGGAGTTTTGATGTTCATGGCAAGGGACCTTGGAACTAAACTAGCCTACCAGAAAAACAGCACCCGATCTTACCGCACTGTTCTCCAGCAGTTTAAGGACAAATTCCGGCCGGAACATAACTCACAAGTGCTCTTGAAAGACCTGGTATTAAACCTAACGTAACAAATGCCATGAACACCATAATTATGAGTAACTCACGGTTGTTTGATGTATATGGAATAGGCTTCATTATTAAGTAAATGCAAACTATAGGTGGCGCTATTTATCCTAAATCATATTTGGTAATTTGCAAGGGGTAAGTAACCAATACTGCCGTTAAAACAGATGAAATAGGTGACACAGGCAACAAGGACATTTTATAAACATATTTCATGAAAATATAACAGGAATTATTTGTATTAAAAACTTGAAAGAGTAATTTCCAGTAACTAAATAGCGCCACCAATCTTGTAATAAATAGATACATTTTATATCCGAAAAGGCTTTAAAAAATGCTTTGAAAGTGAATAATGTTGTAAATAAGGGGAAAATAAAGTTGAAAATGACTCAAAAGCATCTATATACATTAGCATGATACCGCTTTTAGCTGTTTAAGCCTAAAATTAGGTAGTACATGATATTTAGTTTGAAAAACTAACTAGAGCGGTTCTCGGCTTTTGCGGTTCTCGGCATTCGCGGTTCTCGGTAGTGTGGGTTGGTCCGTATGTGACGTTTCTGTTCAGAACCTTGTGTGACCCTTCCCCCAGAAAAAATCATCCGCCACCACTGGTTATAACAAGGGCCTTGTAAATGCAACTGGTGAGACAGAGCCTCGAATGACGTTTGTGTTTTCAGTCTGATTTCAGTTCCCTAACAGGTACAAAGTTTACGCATTATCATTAGGCCTACCAAGTATTGTATGTCCTATAATCTCTTATGTATGACATGGATCGTTACCATGATTGTGCAAGCCAAAAAAATATCATTTCAATACCCCAAACATGCGTTAAAAAAATACCATGTTTTACACATGCAACCTCAAGTTTAGACATATAATTTAATTTTCCCTAAACCCTCATGCACGGGAAAAATCATGCCGCCACCATTGGTTATGACAAGGGCCTTTTAGGGTGCACACCAGTAAATAACCCCCACTGACTTTCTATACAGACAGGGGCCGGGAAAAAAAAGGCCCCAAGTTGAGCAAAGAAAGACATTAATTTTCACGTGCATTTCAACCAAGACGCTTCATTAGTGGTGTTCGCCCTTAATGTCATATTATCATGACCGTTTTATTTTGTTTTATGTTAAGGGCTGGGGTATGAACGTTTGGACAGTATTTATTGTGGGACATTAGAGCACATCAGACATATTTGCATTGAATACTAAGAATGTCCTGATATCAAATAATTTTGATTTTTTGAAATTCGCAATGTAATACACATTTTATGACAAATCATTAAAAATTGATATTTTTGATATATAACAGTCCTCGAAGTAAATTTTATAAATTTAATGATACATTCTTTAAGTATATAGGTTTAGCTGGGAGGAAGGCCGACGATCAATTGAAAATTTTGACCTTTCGTATTGAAGATATGGATTCCCCCAAAAAAAATAGGTCTTTTGGGAAATAAAATCCATATCTTCAATATGAAAGGTCAAAATTTTCAATTGATCGTCGGCTTTTCCTCCCAGCTACATACATTAAGAAATGTGTCATTAGATTTATAAAATTTACTTCGAGGACTGTTATATATCAAAAATTTGAAAAATATCAAATTTTAATAATTTGTCATAAAATTTGCATTATATCGTGAATTTCAAAAAATGAAAATTATTTGATATGAGAAAGACATTCTTCGTATTCAGAATGCAATTCGATGTGTCTGATGTGCTCTCATTTCAAAAAAAAATACTGTCGAAACGCTCATTCCATGTCATATTACATGTTTCACATTTGTACGATTTTAAATAATTCTTTATCATGTTTATAGGACATGCTCTGTTATATTTTTATATCCTCTTTTCATTCTTGAAAAGATAGATCATGCTTTTTATTTCACCCATTGGGTATTTCTTTATTAATTTGTGTTTATATGGCGATTTCAAGTGGGATAATAACTCCTGGATGACGTAAGCATAATGTTGATAGATTTAAATATCATTATAAATAGGCACTTAATAATAATGATATTGAAATAAATTGATAAATAGATAAATTAATAGATAAATAAATAAAAGATATATAAGCCTAGATAAATAATAAATAAATGATAAAGTAGGAGTAAATTGCAAACATTAAATATCTTAGAGCAAATGAGCATTTAATAAGTTTTTGCGACAAATATTTTGCCCCTTCTTGTACGTTTTATCATTATTTTATCTTTTACTAATTTTTTTTGGGAAATGCTCGCTTATTTATTTTTTATGTGTTCCTCTTATCATTTGTGAAGTATTTCTTTATTTTTGTTTTAGTACAAGTGATCACTGAGTATGTTTAACTGTGGAAATATCGGTAGATAAGGTGTTTTTATTTCACCCTTGAGTATTATTTATAAGTGTATCAACATACATTTCACATGTCATGATTTGTCATTGTTTTATTTTAAAGCAATTCTTTATTGGGGTGCATGCTCTCATATATTAGGTGTTTTTTTTTCATGTTCCTCTTGTCATTCTTGATAGATGGCTGTTTATTTATGTCGCGTGTTTAGTATTTTTTTAATTTTTGGTCGAAGTGTATAATTATCATCAGACACATGTGACATTTTTATGTATGATTTTGCATTATTTAATTTCAAATTATATAATTTTTAAACGTACTAACGTAGTTCTTTATTTTGTTTCTGTGAATATCATCCGAAAAGTAGGCCTCCTGCACATTATGATTTTGCCTTGCTTTATTTAACTCTTTACTGGGGTGCATGCTCTCTGCTGGTTTTTTCATGTTCCTCTTATCATTATTGACAAGATAGCACCTGCTGTACGCTGTTTATTTATTTCGCCCTAAATTATTTTTTTACTTGTGTTTTTAGATTTTGAAGTTTATATCATGATAGCACACGCTATGTTTTTATACCAACCGCGTTTTCTTTTTGAAAACAGTTCTTGTTTCAAATCCTGGTCCGCAATGTCAACATTCAGTTCGTTCATAAAATATGGCTATTTATTTATGTCGCGTGTTAAGTAGTTCTTTATTTTTTGCTCGAAGTGTATAAATATCATCAGACACCTGTCACATTTTTATGTATGATTGTTCATTATCTAATCTGAAAATATATAATTCTTTAAACTTATTTCTTTTTTTCTGTTTCAGTGAATATCATCCGAAAAGTAGGCCTCTACACATTATGATTTTCCTTGTTTTATTTAAACTCTTTATTGAGGTACATGCTCCTCTTATCGTTATTGACAAGTCATCACATGCTGTACGCTGTTTATTTATTTCGCCCTCATTTTCTTTACTTTTGTTTTTAGATCTTTAGTTCTTTATTTTTGTTTCTGTGAATATCATCCGAAAAGTAGGCCTTCTGCACATTATGATTTTTCCTTGCTTTATTTAACTCTTTACTGGGGTGCATGCTCTCTGCTGGTTTTTTTCATGTTCCTCTTATCATTATTGACAAGATAGCACCTGCTGTACGCTGTTTATTGATTTCGCCCTAAATTATTTCTTTACTTTTGTTTTTAGATTTTGAAGTTGATATCATGATATCACACGCTGTGTTTTATACCAACCGCATTGTCTGGTTAAAGACTTAAAGACAGTTCTTGTTTTAAATCCTGAATACAATGTCAACATTCAGTTCGTTCACCTCACAATGCGGTGCGATGTTATATAACTGTATATATTGCAGGGTTGCCAAACCCGCGATGTAATAGGCCTAGGTCAATAGGATGAGTTTTGAAGATTTTCCTCGCGACAATTTCCTGTCCTATAGACACCAATTGATGGTTAAGAAAAATATTGCATGACTTCTCAACATTGGCTTACGCGACTTCTGGTAGTTTTTTGTCTCATAGAAACCAACGGTTGATAAAAAAAATATTGGGCGACTTTTCAATGATTTGACCCGCGGTTTGCCCTCATTTGTTTGGCAACCGTGGTCTGTGTTAAGTGAATATATTTCGGTAAGAAAATAATTATCATAGACCATGTAGACAGAACGGACAATAGTCATAGGCGCTCTCCTCCATTTTGAGAAATAGAAATATACTTTTACACACACACTACATTTATAATTAAAATGATCAGCCTTAAAGTTTTACCTTTTAGTGGGTTAAGCCAAACCTAAGTGGATGAAATATAAATCAACACTTCTGGCACTGATCGGTTTCCGTAGTTGTTATATGGAATACGAGCTGTCTGTAGCTACAAAATGGTCTGCAAATCGGCTTTTGCCGGGCCTCTCTTTTTCGGCGTTTTTCTCATTAAATTAGGGTCCCGTTCACATAAACACTAAACTGGTGTCTATATGTAATCACAGTTAACACACCAGGAAAATTATAGAATATACAACAACCTAGTTACACCTGTAGACTGCGAACAAACATGCACCTGGCCAGACCTGGCCGTAAAACAAAGTGTTCTCCCTACGGATACCCTTAAGGGTCACACAATAAATGATCACATCAAACAACCGTGAACTAGAAGGAGAAAGAACGGAGCAATATCTCATCATGATTGTGTCGCTGGCTGTACTCTCTACATCGTTACAGTAGCAAAAACAATGGCCATGACATTTTAACATACTGGCCGGTGAACCTGATGGTTTCCTCCGCCCTAAAGCTGGCATGTTCAGCAACTGAGCTAGGGAGGCAGAGGGCGCTCATTCCTTCGCTCTGGTAAAATATCAGCCCGCACCTAGGAGCACCCAATGGGGAAATCCAACACCAGAAATAGCATGTTAAGAGCCAGTCTCCCTTATTATGTACCCAAATCAGGGGGTTGTGATACAAAAAAAAAAATAGAATTTTCTCTAAAAAATTATATTGGTACATATTAACACCAACAACTTGCATGCACAATATGAGCGTGCACAGCGCCCTCGTTCGGCTGAAAAAAATTCTTGAAATTTCAGCCTCTCTGATCCCTACTTGCAAATGATAAACTTTGGAGGGGCATAACATCTTGCGCCATCATCATCCCAACTTGCATTTTGCATTTTTTTGAAGTTCCAAATGGTTACATCACAAAAAGCAAGAAAAAAATTTGGGATCTTGATGGCGCACAAAATCAGCAAATCCAGTGTTTTGATGAAAAGCGCCCTCGTGCAAACTTCAAAGCATCATAACGGGCTGCGCCATCAAGATCCCAAGTTTTAAATTAAAGACCTCATTTTTCAGCAAAGGTCAAAATTTCCTATTTTCGCACATTTTTACATGCCCGTATTTCTGCGCGCCAACGTCATCTGACTCTCAAAATAGCAACTCATTAAAGAAGGCATAATTCTCTGTCAATTAATGAAAAAATTAGCTTGGGATCTCTTGATCTTCATATTTTAATGATTTTTTGAAAATTGACTTTAGCCTCATTGTCGAGGTCAATTTGATGACCTCATATTCCCTTGAACAATGACGCGCAGCACAATGCGGGCTTTTTACTGCATTACAAGAAGATGCGCCAACATGATCCCAATTTAATTTTTCATCATCTAGCTTCTTTGATGACTAGTAGACAAAAAACAAGTAAGAGCTACTTGGGATCATATGGGCGCACTTATATAATAGAGGTCAAAGTTCATACTTTGTGCCAAATTGGCATTATATTGCCTATGTGCAGCACAAAAGTGGAACTTTGACCGGTAATAGAAATGTGCGCCAACAAGATCCCATCTGACTTTTTGGATGATTGGTTAGAGGGGTTTATGTATAACTGATAGCAAGTAAAAAAGAAGTGGGATCATGTGGGCGCACTCATTCAATAGAGGTCAAAGTTCATACTTTGTGCTGAATTGGCATTATTTTGCCTTGAGCAGCCCAAAGTGGAACTTTGACCCACAATAAAAATGTGCGCCAACAAGATCCCATCTTGTATTTTGGAAGATTGGCTAAACGGCTTGTATATAATTGATAGCAGGTAAAAAAGAAGTGGGTTCATGTGGGCGCACTAATTCAATGGAGGTCAAAGTTCATACTTTGTGCCAAATTCATATTTTACCTATGTGCAGCACAAAATTGGAACTTTGATCGGCAATAAAAATATGCGCCAACAAGATCCTATCTTTTGGATGATTAGTTACAGGGGTTTATGTACAATTGATAGCAAGTAAAATAAAAAGTGGAATCATGTGGGTGCACTAATCCAATAGGTTCCACTTTTGTATAAACTGCACATGGGCAAAATAATGCCAATTTGGCACAAAGTATGAACTTTGACCTCTATTGGATTAGTGCGCCCACATGATCCCACCTTTTTTTTACTTGCTATCAGTTACACATACACCCTTTAGCCAATCATCCAAAATATAAGATGGGATCTTGTTGGCGCACATTTTTATTGCGTGTCAAAGTTCTACTGTTCAACTGATGTATTGCACATAGGCCAAATAATGCCAATTCAGCACAAAGTATGAACTTTGACCTCGATTGAATTAGTGCGCCCACATGATCCCACCTTTTTTTACTTGTTATTGGTTATACATAAGCTCTTCTTGCCAATCATCCATAAAGTAAGATGGGATCTTGTTGGCGCACATTTCTATTGCCCGTCAAAGTTCCACTTTTGTGCTGCAGATAGGCAAATTAATGCCAATTCGTCACAAAGTATGAACTTTGACCTCTATTATATCAGTGCGCCCACATGATCCCAAGTAGTTCTTGCTTGTTCTTACTAGTCACCAAAGAAGTTAGATGTTGAAAAATGAAATTGGGATCTTGTTGGCGCATGTTTTTGTGATGCAGTAAAACGTCCACATTGTGCTGCGCATCATTTGTTCAAAGGATTGAGGTCAAATTGACCTCCCCAATGAGGCTAAGTCAATTTTCAAAAAATCATTTAAATATGAAGATCAAGAGATCCCAAGCTAATTTTTTCATTAATTGACAGAGAATTATCTCTTCTTTGATGAGATGCTATCCCAAGAGTTGGGTGACGTTGGCGCGCAAAAATACAGGCACGTAAAAATGCCCGAAAATAGGGAATTTTGACCTTTGACCTCCATTAACTCTGTGCGCCATCAAAATCCCAAAAAGTTTTTGCTGGAAAATGAAACTTACCATGGAGGTCTTTAATTTCAAACTTGTTCGGACTTGGGATCTCGATGGCGCAGCCCGTTATGATGCTTTGAAGTTTGCACGAGGGCGCTTTTCATCAAAACATAGGATTTGGTACTTTTATGCGCCAACGAGATCCCAACTTTTTTCTTGGTTTTTGTGATGTAACCATTTGGTACTTCAAAAAAATGCAAAATGCAGGTTGGGATGATGATGGCGCAAGAAGTTATGCACCTCCAAAGTTTATCATTTGCAAGTAGGACTCAGAGAGGCTGAAATTTCGAGAATTTTTTTCAGCCGAACGAGGGCGCTGTGGACGCTCATATTGTGCATGTGAGTTGTTGGTGTTAATATGTACCAATATAATTTTTTAGAGAAAATTTTTTTTTTGTATCACAGTTGGGTACATAATAAGGGAGACTGGCTCTTAAAATTCTTTGCAACGTGGTTGCAGGTGTTGGCAAAGGTAATTTTCCCCGACACTGCAGCAGAGTCAATTGGTATGTTATTGTGTGACCCTTAAGGGTATCCGTAGGGAGAACACTTTGTTTTACGGCCAGGTCTGGCCAGGTGCATGTTTGTTCGCAGTCTACAGGTGTAACTAGGTTGTTGTATATTCTATAATTTTCCTGGTGTGTTAACTGTGATTACATCTAGACACCAGTTTATTTTTTATTTGAACGGGACCCTAATTTAATGAGAAAAACGCCGAAAAAGAGAGGCCCGGCAAAAGCCGATTTGCAGACCATTTTGTAGCTACAGACAGCTCGTATTCCATATAACAACTACGGAAACCGATCAGTGCCAGAAGTGTTGATTTATATTTCATCCACTTAGGTTTGGCTTAACCCACTAAAAGGTAAAACTTTAAGGCTGATCATTTTAATTATAAATGTAGTGTGTGTGTAAAAGTATATTTCTATTTCTCAAAATGGAGGAGAGCGCCTATGACTATTGTCCGTTCTGTCTACATGGTCTATGATAATTATTTTCTTACCGAAATATATTCACTTAACACAGACCACGGTTGCCAAACAAATGAGGGCAAACCGCGGGTCAAATCATTGAAAAGTCGCCCAATATTTTTTTTATCAACCGTTGGTTTCTATGAGATAAAAACTACCAGAAGTCGCGTAAGCCAATGTTGAGAAGTCATGCAATATTTTTCTTAACCATCAATTGGTGTCTATAGGACAGGAAATTGTCGCGAGGAAAATCTTCAAAACTCATCCTATTGACCTAGGCCTATTACATCGCGGGTTTGGCAACCCTGCAATATATACAGTTATATAACATCGCACCGCATTGTGAGGTGAACGAACTGAATGTTGACATTGTATTCAGGATTTAAAACAAGAACTGTCTTTAAGTCTTTAACCAGACAATGCGGTTGGTATAAAACACAGCGTGTGATATCATGATATCAACTTCAAAATCTAAAAACAAAAGTAAAGAAATAATTTAGGGCGAAATCAATAAACAGCGTACAGCAGGTGCTATCTTGTCAATAATGATAAGAGGAACATGAAAAAAACCAGCAGAGAGCATGCACCCCAGTAAAGAGTTAAATAAAGCAAGGAAAAATCATAATGTGCAGAAGGCCTACTTTTCGGATGATATTCACAGAAACAAAAATAAAGAACTAAAGATCTAAAAACAAAAGTAAAGAAAATGAGGGCGAAATAAATAAACAGCGTACAGCATGTGATGACTTGTCAATAACGATAAGAGGAGCATGTACCTCAATAAAGAGTTTAAATAAAACAAGGAAAATCATAATGTGTAGAGGCCTACTTTTCGGATGATATTCACTGAAACAGAAAAAAAGAAATAAGTTTAAAGAATTATATATTTTCAGATTAGATAATGAACAATCATACATAAAAATGTGACAGGTGTCTGATGATATTTATACACTTCGAGCAAAAAATAAAGAACTACTTAACACGCGACATAAATAAATAGCCATATTTTATGAACGAACTGAATGTTGACATTGCGGACCAGGATTTGAAACAAGAACTGTTTTCAAAAAGAAAACGCGGTTGGTATAAAAACATAGCGTGTGCTATCATGATATAAACTTCAAAATCTAAAAACACAAGTAAAGAAATAATTTAGGGCGAAATAAATAAACAGCGTACAGCAGGTGCTATCTTGTCAATAATGATAAGAGGAACATGAAAAAAACCAGCAGAGAGCATGCACCCCAGTAAAGAGTTAAATAAAGCAAGGCGAAATCATAATGTGCAGGAGGCCTACTTTTCGGATGATATTCACAGAAACAAAAATAAAGAACTACGTTAGTACGTTTAAAAATTATATAATTTGAAATTAAATAATGCAAAATCATACATAAAAATGTCACATGTGTCTGATGATAATTATACACTTCGACCAAAAATTAAAAAAATACTAAACACGCGACATAAATAAACAGCCATCTATCAAGAATGACAAGAGGAACATGAAAAAAAACCCACCTAATATATGAGAGCATGCACCCCAATAAAGAATTGCTTTAAAATAAACAACAATGACAAATCATGACATGTGAAATGTATGTTGATACACTTATAAATAATACTCAAGGGTGAAATAAAAACACCTTATCTACCGATATTTCCACAGTTAAACATACTCAGTGATCACTTGTACTAAAACAAAAATAAAGAAATACTTCACAAATGATAAGAGGAACACATAAAAAATAAATAAGCGAGAAAAAAACAAAAAAAATTAGTAAAAGATAAAATAATGATAAAACGTACAAGAAGGGCAAAATATTTGTCGCAAAAACTTATTAAATGCTCATTTGCTCTAAGATATTTAATGTTTGCAATTTACTCCTACTTTATCATTTATTTATTATTTATCTAGGCTTATATATCTTTTATTTATTTATCTATTAATTTATCTATTTATCAATTTATTTCAATATCATTATTATTAAGTGCCTATTTATAATGATATTTAAATCTATCAACATTATGCTTACGTCATCCAGGAGTTATTATCCCACTTGAAATCGCCATATAAACACAAATTAATAAAGAAATACCCAATGGGTGAAATAAAAGCATGATCTATCTTTTCAAGAATGAAAAGAGGATATAAAAATATAACAGAGCATGTCCTATAAACATGATAAAGAATTATTTAAAATCGTACAAATGTGAAACATGTAATATGACATGGAATGAGCGTTTCGACAGTATTTTTTGTGGGAAATGAGAGCACATCAGACACATCGAATTGCATTCTGAATACGAAGAATGTCTTTCTCATATCAAATAATTTTCATTTTTTGAAATTCACGATATAATGCAAATTTTATGACAAATTATTAAAATTTGATATTTTTCAAATTTTGATATATAACAGTCCTCGAAGTAAATTTTATAAATCTAATGACATATTCTTAAAGTATGTAGCTGGGAGGAAAAGCCGACGATCAATTGAAAATTTTGACCTTTCATATTGAAGATATGGATTTTATTTCCCCAAAAGACCTATTTTTTTGGGGGGGGAATCCATATCTTCAATACGAAAGGTCAAAATTTTCAATTGATCGTCGGCCTTTCCTCCCAGCTAGGCCTACATATACTTAAAGAATGTATCATTAAATTTATAAAATTTACTTCGAGGACTGTTATATATCAAAAATATCAATTTTTAATGATTTGTCATAAAATGTGTATTACATTGCGAATTTCAAAAAATCAAAATTATTTGATATCAGGACATTCTTAGTATTCAATGCAAATATGTCTGATGTGCTCTAATGTCCCACAATAAATACTGTCCAAACGTTCATACCCCAGCCCTTAACATAAAACAAAATAAAACGGTCATGATAATATGACATTAAGGGCGAACACCACTAATGAAGCGTCTTGGTTGAAATGCACGTGAAAATTAATGTCTTTCTTTGCTCAACTTGAGGCCTTTTTTTTCCCGGCCCCTGTCTGTATAGAAAGTCAGTGGGGGTTATTTACTGGTGTGCACCCTAAAAGGCCCTTGTCATAACCAATGGTGGCGGCATGATTTTTCCCGTGCATGAGGGTTTAGGGAAAATTAAATTATATGTCTAAACTTGAGGTTGCATGTGTAAAACATGGTATTTTTTTAACGCATGTTTGGGGTATTGAAATGATATTTTTTTGGCTTGCACAATCATGGTAACGATCCATGTCATACATAAGAGATTATAGGACATACAATACTTGGTAGGCCTAATGATAATGCGTAAACTTTGTACCTGTAGTGTTAGGGAACTGAAAGCAGACTGAAAACACAAACGTCATTCGAGGCTCTGTCTCACCAGTTGCATTTACAAGGCCCTTGTTATAACCAGTGGTGGCGGATGATTTTTTCTGGGGGAAGGGTCACACAAGGTTCTGAACAGAAACGTCACATACGGACCAACCCACACTACCGAGAACCGCGAATGCCGAGAACCGCAAAAGCCGAGAACCGCTCTAGTTAACATTTAAATTTGATATTATTATTATTATTATTATTATTATTATTATTATTATTATTATTATTATCATTTATAGTAAGATTATTATTATTATTATTTAGGTAGGACAAAATCGGTAAAATTAAATGGGAATGGTAATATATTTATTTGGTATAGTGAAATAATGTTTTGACTTTTACTATGTAACTTCTTATCACAGACACACATCACTCACAGATTTGGATGAGTGGCATTTTCTAAAATGTGTTGAAATTATTTGATAAGAAATTATGAAAAATTTTTAATGGCTCTGTCACCCACCTTTGCATAGCATTTTTTATAGGAAATGAGAGCACATCAGACATATCGAATTGCATTCTGAATACGAAGAATGTCCTTCTGATATCAAATAATTTTGTTTTGTTTTTAAGTCGCAATATAATACAAATTTTATGGCAAATTATTAACAAGAGCACCAATGGTGCTGTAGCTCATTCGTTATGGGTTATGGTCAGGAATGCCATGCAAAGCTATGTATAGCCATGCATAGCTATGTATAGCCATGCATAGCTTTGTATAGCCATACATAGCCTTGTATAGCCATGCATAGCTATGTATAGCCATGCATAGCTCTGTATAGCCATGCATAGCTATGTATAGCCATACATAGCTATGTATAGCTATGCATAGTTATGTATAACCATGCATAGCTATGTATAGCCATGTATAGCTATGTATACAGGCTGCCAACTTTGAAAAACACATTTCAGTATTCTCAAACCTCAAAATCACCATAGTGCTGTGATCAAGCACAAATCAGCATTTTGAAAATATACTTACAGTTCTCAAGATATAGGCATTTATTTATTTGTACCTTTTGCTTGTCGAGTATAGATGAGTGCCACTGCTGTAAAAGCAATTTCCAAAATAAAAACTTGAAACTTAAAAACTACAACACTTTCATGGTAAATGAAATTATTTAAAACAAATAAAATAAAATTTTGCACACACATCTAATTTTCCTGACTTCATATTTCGAACGAGTGTTCCCTTCAATCTTCAGAACAGGGAAATGCCAATAGCCTTCCCTGTTCAGACTTTCTGTTTGTCTGTCTGATGGACATAAACCCATAGTCACATTCATGCTGCACCCTTAATATACCAGGGCATGTATGACAAATATCATGATTATGACCTTGTGAAGTGGTAAGTGTGTTTACTTTATTGATCATTGACCCAGCACCTGAAATGATAATTGCTCAAGACTATAATAATACATCGGCAGTTTACTTAATCATGTTAATACCTTAGAACTCCTCTCTAAACTGAGAAGTTAACTGCCCTGTGAAAAACAAAACAAATTTAACTTGATAATTTCAATTTTATGTCACTTAACATCCAGAATGTACAACATTATTGTGCAAAGTGTAAAGATAATAAAAATGAAGCAAACATCAAAATAATGTCAAAAAATATGGTCAAAAAAGGTGGTCAGAAAAGGTGGTCAGAAAAGGTAGTCAGAAAAGGTGGTCAGGTTATGGAAACACCCAGCGGTCACCGCCTTTCGGTGGTTGGTAAATTGTACTGATATGTTGGGTGTGTAAATGTTCTATTTAATGTGATTAGTTTCGTTAGTGAGATTATCATTGAGAAATACAATAGCGAGGTGTGTAAAGTACACATAGTAGCAGAGAGATGCAATCAAAGTCTTCATAGGTGTAGATGACACTACTCAGAATAAAAATTCCTTTAAAAAAGGAATGTGGCGCCCTATGTGAACTTGGACGTGATATGGTGAATTCCATGGTGTGTAGATTTGGTATTATAATGATTTTTCTAGGGAAGAGTAGAAGATGATCAAATGTAAGAGAAATGTGTTTGATTGGGGAAGGTGTTCTGACAATCCAAATATAAACTTAGTCCACCTCAAATGACCTGTAACAATTTGTGATTGACATTACTTAATTCACCTCGGATGACTTTGATCTGACATTCAACATTTTCGCGCTTACACCAATCATATCCATAACAATTTAACTCTTACAACTTCCTGTCAACTCTCTAATTTAAAACTCCAGTTTGTTATAATTATTAAGATAAGCAAACATTGCTGGGTAGATAACAGGATTTAGTTATTTACTTAATCCAATCATGGAGGTAGTAGCTAGTCAGTGTTTTAAAATACAACAATGTAGAACATGTATAATTAATATGCCGTGTTGTTTGCATACAGTTTGCCGCCCAATTGTGCCACCATATTGCATCTTTGGCAATAACCGCTATATAGATTCTATGGTAATTAGCAAACAAAAGCCATCAGTTTAAGAAGCCTCGTTAATTGATCTTATCACTATGGACCACAGGAGTCTCATCCCAATGGCATAGTCCACTAACCTCAATTACATAATCATAGTGCAAAATTTGACCTCAAGTTGCAGAGTATGAGTTTGTGTACCCAAATTTTCAAAGGATGACGGTACAAATGTATTACGGTTTAAGAACTGTTCCCATGATAGATGAGCATGTTGTGGATCCTAGTGTATGGTCGAATGTCACCGTCTATCGGGTTCTAAGGCACACGGTAAATTGGTTGAACGCATACAAAGGTCAGGATTTATTTGGTGTTTTTATAAATCCTAATTTTGTATTTTAAACAAAGAATATACGCTCACCATTTTATCCCGTGCATATCAGAAAACAATAATAAAATAAAATCCAAGCAAAGTGTGGTTTTATTTCTGAGCTGGGCATAATTTTAGTAAAGCAATTGCGAAGTCAATCTAGCAAGAGTGAAATTAGAAGCTTTTCACAAAATCATGCCTATATTGTGGCGCCTCCGTAGAGGGCGCCACAAAAAGATGAAATTAGTCTTGAAAAGTTGAGAGGAAAGTCCTCAACAGCCCCTCAGAAGTCAATATAATCATTGTCATCATGTCATTGATAGGCGTATAAACAATGACCACTCACTCCATGCAGTACCAACCAATATCTGTCATTATGTAAATGAGAGAATGGCCACTATGATACTCATTGGGTCACATACATTGTACATGATCAAAGTTTGTGGCTGGTCAAAAGGACATTTCACCTTGAGTAAATGTTTACATAACTGATTGGGTTTGGTGACTCTTCAAGATGTGTGATAATAGTTGTAAATCAGATGTTTGTTCATAGTCAGGGTTGCCAACCAACAATTTGGTAGCCCAATTAGTTCTGAATATGCACTAATTGGGAGAATTTGAGACACTGCTTGCTCATGGCTCGTGCACAGAAGTAAGGGCCTATAGACAGCACGAGCCCAATTGGTGCTTTATCTATTAACTTGCCGAATGTACTATCGGTCCGGCAAAGCAACACTGAAAAGCAAACATTCAAGCAAAATGCTGTTACATCTCTTTTACAATACGCCACAGCATCGCAAGAACAAGCAGTTTGAACAGTGTTTGTAATATGATCAGCACGACAAACAGTCTGCAAAGGAGACTATTCTCTGAAATTTGGTAAACATTTTTGTAACAAAATGCTCCAAAAATCACACTTTCCGTCCGAATTTTCCTAGCTAAGTAAGTAACAATCATGAACGATCATGCAAAGATCGCTCCCTCAAATTACCAGTACCATTACTCAAACGATGTAGCAAGAGAAAATAAAAAACATAGAAAATCTAGATCACGACAATAGTTCATTTGCTGGCAAATGAGCTAAAAATTGATATTTTTGACATTTAACAGTCCTCGAGGTAAAAGGCCTAATTTTTTATTTTCTTTATTTGACCAAGTATTTGTAATTTCAATGTTTACAAGTATTTCCCAGTAATTTTAGGTTTCAAAGATGCCACATTTCCTTTGCCTGAATTCCCAGTTTTATAAAGTCAAATTTTCCGCAGTTTTAATTATCTGCAGCCCATTTTGGGACTTCTTATCCAAATTCACACATTATTTCAGGTGTTTATCCACAAAGTGTCAGGGTTATTGAATGGGCCTATTAGTAGCATCTGTGCGGTATATTTTGGTATTCTCCTGTATTTTCCAAGCCTGTAAATGAATTTACTAGAATATGGCAATATATAACCAATCCTGAGTTATATTAACATATTTCTCAGTAAATAACATGGGCCCAAAATAATAAAGGCCCATGTAGAATCATAGTCTAAAAGTGTAAAAAGTAATGAACAAAAATAACATGTATTCTTTCATCATTTAAAGTTCAGATTGATTGCATGAAATTGTTTTCATAATCATAATACTATTACTAGGGATGACCAATGAACCATCAACTTGATTAGAACACTCCCATAGACATGCAGGGAGCTCAACTGTGCACTGCTTGCACAGACATTTATAAATTGAGCTCATTCTTTTATTGTTCATAATTTTTCTGTAAAAATTGGAGATGTTAATGCCAATTATGTTTTGTAACTATCCTGCAAATTACAGCAACATAACTTATTTTGTTTTTCTGTAAGTGTGAGTCAAAATTGGTCTATCGCCACAGTGCGCTTAATTGCCAGTGGCCAAATGCAGCACTGCTCAGAATGACACAAAATATTCAGATGAATAAGATCAGGTGAACACCTTGACCTACTGAGCTGTAATTTGGCAGAGTTGTCCTTATTACCTCTATCATACCCTCTGTAAAAAGGTTAAAAAATGGACAAGTAGATCTCGAGTTAAAAATTAAATCACCCGCTTCCCTTTGGAATTTCCATATACCTTTCGAATCATGTTAAATAGACACCTTTCTGAACATAAATGTGAAGTTTCGTGCTCATTTGATGTATTGTTCACCTGATCTCAACCCTAAACATTTTCTTATATTTATACCATCTGCACTGACTTGCTGCTATACACGCACAGGAGCTATACTTTTAAAATACGCGCCCAATCAATAATGAGTCTTTCACTCCATTGTTAAAGTACTGTGCTCCCTGCAGCATATGGAGTGACCAGGTCCTAGAGTGTGATGGTTTTGTAGCAGATGACAGTATTCATTCAAGCCTATCAAGGTCAGTTATTAGCCACTTGCTGAATGGCTGGGCATTATCAGCTATCAAAGAGATACCTTATGCTGCTGCCAATCACAATAGAGGTTAAACATTTTGTTAAAACCCCAGAAGTGATATCAGGACAAAGCCCCGGGACAAAGCTGTGCATGTTAGTACTTGATTGTTTGGATTCCTATGTTAAAAATCCCTTGTAGTACATTAGTATTTTTCTTATGTGTAGTGTATATTGTTGTGGAAAAAAGTTCACCTGGACTTTTGATTTTGTGCCACTTCGGCCATTATGGATGATTTTGAGCAAATGTTTTCTAAAAGCATGATTTCAGTGCCTCGGTTTGAAGAAATACTTAATGCTATTGACTAGTAAAGTGCCATTTCATAAGAATCCCCTTTGATACTTTCACAATATGCTTGTTTCATGTTTGCATATATATTAAAATAAAGAAATATAAAAAGGTAAATATATGCTTATACCAATTTTGCCCACATTGCTATTTTTAGACTTTGTCAATTTATTTCGTTCCAATGACCGGTCAGAATGGGAAAATTTGAAAATTCATAATTCGAAAAGTTTTTGACCGATTTTGACAATTTAACCACCAAAATACTTCTGTTGATGAGTTCTTTCCAGAAAACAATATTTTGTAGCAATAGGGGCAACATGAAATTATGATGGTCATCCCTACTATTACCTATCTGTGCATGCTCAAAGACTTGAGCAATTTGGATTAAGGTTGGTATAAACCCTGGAATTATGGAAACTTTCGGGCCTCATAACTGCTAAATTGTTGGTGTAAAGTATATAAAAGTATGCATATTTAGAATGGCAAAGACTTGATAAGTTCATCTGTGAGGTCAAATTTACCCCAAAAATAACGTTTTTTGGCACACTTCTTTTTCGTGCACCGTAACAAAAAAATTCTTGGGCCAATTTTTTTTAATTAATTTTTAAAAACTAGATAAAACTATCTAGTAGCCGTTTTTTCATTTTTTTGAATTTCGACCAACTTCAAGAAATTTGCACCAAAAATGGTCAAAAATGCTGAATTTTCAAAAAAATCATAAAAAAGCTCGATTTTCGCCCAAATTTCAAATATTTTTGGGGAAGTTGGTCAAAATTCAAAAAAATAAAAAAAACGGCTCCTAGATATTTTTATCTAGTTTTTAAAATTTAATTTAAAAAAAATTTGGCCCAAGAATTTTTTTCTGCCAAAAGTCAGAAAACTCTCGATGTCATGTCGCAAAACCACGTGCACCAGATGTGTACATGCTAGTTAGTGTTACCAGGGCCAAGGTTATAGAACTATAAAAATTCATACATTTTGTCTAGTAGAGTGCATGGTTGAATACTGATTGCTCAGTGGTTTTAGAAAATTATGGCAACACATGAAAAATTATCACTATAAGGGGCAGATCACTAAAATAAATACCCCATTGAAATAAATGTGAAAATACAAGAAAGGCACTGTGCAATAAATTATGATCCTAATACGCTCTCAACTTAAAAGGCTTGGGAAACACATCAAACACTACAGAAACATTCAAATCTGCCAAATTTCCTGATCGCATCATATTTAGGTCATTTAAGGGGGTACCACACCCCTGTGGTAAATTTGTGACTATTTTTGCATTTTTCTCAAAAAATAATAACACACTGGTAACAAAAGTTATGTATATTATTGGGGCAAGGGATCCAATTACTACACTGAAATTTCAGTAACTCAAGAAAAGCGGTTCAGTATATATGATAGGAAATGAGGTACATCCTAGCGGTACCTTATTTCTTATCATAAATAACGAACCGCTTGTCTTGGGTCACTGAAATTCCAGTGTAGTAATTGATTCCTTGCCCCTATAATACACATAACTTTTGTTACCAGTGTGTTATTAGTTTTTGAGAAAAATGCAAAAATAGACACAAATTTATCGAGGGGTGTAGTACCCCCTTAAAGTTTGCAAATTGTCAAATTTAAGCTTGCCGAAAGCAGGGGGGGGGGCGGGGCGGGGTGAGGAAGCGCAGCTCTACGTTAGTTTTTATACCATTTGTGACAAGGTTGTGGAAGTTTCAAATGAAGTATTAAGTCTGAAATTTAATTTTAAAAAATGTGTGACCAATTCAGTCGAACTGTTGAGCTACGGGCACCTAAACAGCGCCTCGTGAATTTCAGCCGGCAATCTTACCTCCTTATCAGTTCCGGCTTTGATTGATATTATTCCGAAAGCTTCGATTTGAAGAACTTTTTGACCGCCCCTCGTATGTCATAATTAGAACCAGCAGCCAATAGCTGCATCTTTTAGCTCGAATTTAAGACCTCATTTGTTGAAATTGTTCAAGAAATAAAGACACGACGATCCAAAAACCTAACGGAGATGCCAATTCAAAACTTGCAGTTTGCTCCATACTTGCCCTATTGATTTGTACACAAAGCGTTCTCGAACAAGAGACCTAGTGTCGTGCTTCCATTGATTAGCACGTTAAAACATTGATTTCTTTGATTAGAACACAAATGTGCAACTTTTGATTTCGTTTCTTTCTTAGGTTTCAGCTTACTGTTTCTTTAATTCTCAACCAATTTCAACAAATAAGGTCTTAAATCAGAGCTAAAGAGTACAGGTATTGCCTGCTTGTTTTAATTTTGACTTATTTGTCGTTGTTTAGGCTATACAGGGGTGAACATAACTGGTACCTTAATTATTTGGCTTACTGTATGTACATGTTTCTTACATTAAAAGTAAACTAGAATTACACGGTTCGTAATTAAGGTGGCCCCCACACAAAGGTGTGTAAATAACAAAGGTTTGTTAATAATAATAATAATAATATGCAATATGCAAATAAGCTCATTAATATTCATAAATATGCAAATAAGATGCCACAAAACTATACAGCACATTAGGTCACTATATACTATCACAATACCAAGTTAGAAGTTGATCGGCTATTGCATTTAAGCTGCAGAATGGATTAATGAAAATGTAGGCGTGATATTTGAAAACTCTAGCGAGATCGATAAATTCAGGTATAGTGCGAAAGTATCCGTCCAATTTTATCATTATTATGTCTTCAGAATCTTTTTTGGTTAAAAACATGATTTTTAGTAAAAAAAACATGATTTTTAGTAGAAAACACTTTTTGGTCAAAAACGTGACTTTGCTTAAAATTGTGATTTCTGCTCAAAATGTCATTTTGGTCAAAATGTGTTTTTTGGTGAAAAATGTGATTTGAGGTCATGGCATGTCACATTTACAAAAACAATCACACCAAAAGAGACTTTTGCACATAAAGTATATGAACTATGCACTCTATGAAGAGGCTACAGATATGAAAAAACCCTGACCGATACACAAATTTATCGGACAGCTAGATTATGTACAAGGGTATAGGATGCAAGATTCTGAAGACATAATAATGAAGTTGATCGGTTACTGCGTTGGACCTGCAGAGTGGATCAATGAATTTGCTTCAGCCCGGACAGGCAGACACCCAGACAGGCAGCCAAACAAACAACCAGGCAGACAGGCAACCATCTGGATGATAACATAATCCCCACATACGTGTGGGGGTCAAAAACAAATGACAAGCTGAGTGGAATTTTTACCCTACGTAAAGGAAGAGTTTCATAGTCACAATTAGTTAATTTTTAATACAATACTATGTTTTCCCTTCACAGTTAATATAGCAACGTGCTTGTTTGAAACAATGTTGACGCTTTAGTTAAATTATTGAGATTCTGGTAACAGATCCAAGAAAATGAAGTACTCACTCGATATATTTCAGTTCCAATCAGGAACCTTGTTCACTCTGCAATGACTGTAAATAGTTTAAAGAAGCCATTTGGATCAGGAGCAGGGGCAAAAACACTATGAACAAGGACGAGGGGGCATACAAATTGGACAGAATCTATGACCAGATCATCTCACAACAGCAACCAACAAAAGTGGCGACGTCATCACAGCCACTTGGGTCTGCTGACATCTAGAAACACTATTTACAGTTATTGCAGAGTGAACAAGGTTCCTGATTGGAACTGAAATATATCGAGTGAGTACTTCATTTTCTTGGATCTGTTACCAGAATCTCAATAATTTAACTTGACTTTGAACGATCCTGATGAATCTCATCAATAATGTTGACGCATCTATAACATAAACATGATAAGCATTTTCACATTAATTCTTCAATTTCAAGATATTTTAGAACTTCATGATTTGATTCTGCACTTCGCGAATCGATTGAACATTTTTCAAATTTGTTTTCGCATATACGAATTTGTATTTTTAAATAGGCTGTGAATGCAATGATGAACTTGCTGAACAATGTGCGAAATTGGATGCATTATTTAGAAATTTGAATGAAATAGATTGCACAATCGCTAAATTGAAATCGAGATTGTAAGCGTTCACTCAAGTCCGCGCGAAAAGGCATGAAAGGAATGACACTTACACTAAGCTGAACGACCAAAGTTCGATTGGACGGGAAACCCTATATGAAATCTACATAGTTAAATAGGTTTTGCTCATTAGCAATACAAATATTCAAATTAGATTCACAAATGAGTGATACCAATTATTTTGTCTTCACAGTACAAACCTCAATTCATTGCACTGAAATTAAAAAATTACCAAAATCAATTTAAATTCAATTTCGATTAGAATGCATCGAAATAATACTACGGCACTTCCAATAACAAAATAATATCCAGGATATATCCCGGGGGTCACTCTCACACATTAGTGCTACCCACTCGCGTACACAAACCTCCAAATTTGACCCTTAATGGCGTAATGCACACCATCAAATTTTGCACCCCTAAATGGCGTCATTCAGGAAAAACCTACCCTTACAGGCGTATTTGTGTAAATGGTGCCAAATCTGATACCCTAAGTGTCGTTAACATTTAGTCTCTGCATTAATAGCTTTTGAAACTTTTCTCAAAATGAAACAGAGAAGATGATGTCTCACATTTCATTCTCTTTATTTCACACAAAGACAAAGCACATGATATATCATGTCTTTTTGACAATTTTACATAAATATAGAAATGAAATGTCTTACAATGTATACAAATACTCTATGGTAATTTACTCTTGAGGATAGTCGTAAGTGATTACAGTCTGCCGCCTGGACAACCAATTCTTTAGAAATGCTTAGTCGCGCTAAAAGTCGATCGATACATGTAAAAATCAGCACAATTCAGAGATACACCTTTTTGCTATGAAATTAATTTTCTCGGTCAAATATAAAGCAATATTTTTTTTCTTCAGTAATGTCAGTTAAAAACTTGGTGCTTGGATATACATTTTTTTTTAAATCCTGGTGTTAAAATTAAGCATCAAATTGTGTCTTTTAGTGTGATATTTTTGATTTTTATAGGCCTTGAATTCGCCTGCGAGCTTTTTACGGAATTCATGTTTTAGCGTCTCAAACTAACATAGTTTGCTAAAGAAAGATATTTCCCACCTCTGTAAAGCACATCGTGTGGGTCTATATATTATAGTTTTGTCAGAATTTCCGTTTTTGTTTTACCCTTTTTCCATTCAGTCTCCGAAAATGTCAAACTAAGTAAAAGTAGGCAATGGTGAGTACTTTTATCTCGAGAGCAACCAGCAGAAATAGTCGATATTTCCTTTGTTGTTATCCAGGTCAATTTTTCATTGAAAGCAAATTGCCCGACCAGCGATTAAATCCCCAATTGGGTGTTCTGGTTAAACATGATCAGTAGGAGCGCTATAGGTCTGGGAATTTCTTTGCTATATTGAAGTTCTGGCAACACTATAGCCATGCCGGTATTCCTATTAAACCCAGGGATATCGATCCACAATGCTAGTACTAGCCTTTAGATTTCACGTGTTGATTTAGAAATTTTTCAGCCGACAGTGAAAGATGGTGAAATCAAAACGGAAATTCTGACAAAACTATGATATATAGCTCACGGTGATGTGCTTTAGAAAGTTGGGGAAAATCCTTCATTAGCGAACTATATTACTTTGAAAAGCTAAAAGGTTGATCCAAGAAAAAGCTCGCGGGCCGAGCTGAAGCCTATAAAAATCGAATATCTTACACTAAATGACTGAATTTCAGGCCTAAGTTTAACACCAGGATTAAAAAAAAATCAGTATCAAGCATTATAGTTTTTCCAGCCATTTACTGAAAAATGAAAATTATTGCTTTTCATTTGGCTGAGAAAAAATTTTACACTGAAAAGGTGTAACTCAAAATTTTGCTCATTTCAACACCAATTTCGATCGTTTGTATTGCCTCATTAAATGACTGAGTGAGCCTTGCAGAACAAAAGAATCGGTTGTGCAGGTAGCTGACTGATTAAACCCTAAACAGCGAAGAGCTCGACTCATCTAGCACCTTTGAAGTTTTAGAAGTAGGATACTATTACCATAATGACACGTACATGTCATTTCATCGGGGTTTTTTCAAATGTAGTCATAGAGTTTGGCCATTTTGGGTCACATGGTTAGTCGGTTGAATATATTACCAATTTTTTGTTGTGCACATTGGTTAAACGATATTTGTATATATTTTGAAGGTAAAATAAAATAGTTCCATAACATTCTAAAACTGTAAATTATGAGTTATTAACGATTTTAGTTGAATTTTGGGATTTTGGCCGCCATCTGGGATTCAGGAAAAAAATCGAGGTGGCCCGTGGGCTTTTTAAAAATCATTTTAACCCAAGCAACATATGTGCCAAGTATGGTTCTGGTAAGAAAAAGTGTTAGTTTTTTCCTGGGATGGACCTGCCTAAGTAATATGTCCAACTCAGTACTTCATTTCTAATGTCCAGCAGAAATAATCGATATTTCTATTTTAGCTTGCAAAATCATCCATCCATGGGTACATTCGCGAGTTGATTTTGACAAAATTGGTAGTCGGAATTAAAAAATGGTGTAATCAAAACCGAAATTCTGACAAAACTATAGTTTAACATCAGGGTTTGTAAACTTTGCCTCATTTCAAATATTGAGTTTTAGTTTTGGTTTTGGTTTTGGTCACGTGTTTTCCTATTATCCTGCCTAACTTCTTGACTCACAAGACATTGATATCTTTGTTTCTACCTTTTGTTAAAAACTTAAAATTTGTATGACGGAGATTCGGTTTTCATTTCAGTTTCTTATATAATTGTGTGAAGAAGAAATCAATTGGTTTGAAGTTTCCTAATCTACAGCCTGTCTCAAAAAAAATTGTGCAAGTGAAAAGCGCCCTCTCTGGCAATTAGAAAATACCGTTGTGACATAATGCTTACGTCAACGTCACGGGCGTAGTCCTAGCTCTCAAATGCCGTTTATTCTGTTCAATTTGCTTGTTTTAATCTCGAGATATGTTTAGTTAAAGACAAAAGGGTAAAATCACAATTGTGCCACTTTTACTAGGGACGAGGGCTTTGCATGTAACAGTGATAGCATCAAGTTTATCAAGAGTTCCTTCGTGAAATCAAAAGAATGCATCAATTACACAATACACATTTTTTTGACTGTTTTGACTGTTTTATTATGATGACCATGATGATTCTCTTTTTCCATTTAAAAGAGATTAAAAGTTAAATAAATATTTCACATTCTGCTGTAAAAATTAAATACATGTGCATGTCAATGATTTTATCATGGTAAATACTATACTCTTAGTCACTTAAGACATGTTAAAAGACACACAAATATTGCGTACTTATACATGTTATAGGTTAATGAACGCATATTACTTGTTGGGCCAGATATTAGACAAAATAATGCACGCGCGCTGATGTTAATGCGTCTGATGCACGCATCCCGAAAGGAGGAGTACATTAGACGCATCAACATCAGCTATCATTGATTTACATGTACAGCTCTCTTCCCTAGTAAAAGTGGCACAATTGTGATTTTACCCTTTCGTTGTTAAATAAACATATCTCGAAATTGGAACAAGCAAATTGAACAGAACAAACTGCATATGAGAGCTAAGACTGCGCCCGTGACGTTGATGTAAGCATTATGTCACAACGGTATTCTATAATTGCCATAGAGGGCGCTTTTTACTTGCACAATTTTTTTTGAGACAGGCTGTAAGTATACAAAAGAAATTTTTAAATTTCGCAGTGCAATATTCACGAGGAGAGAAATCGAGCATGTCGATCTACATTGAAAAACATGGTTTAGAAAACCCAATACGCTATGGCTATTTTAACTGTGAAAAAAATAGACCATCGAAATATTTGTATTCGACATTACAAAAGGGGAGACCCAGGTGTTCCAAACAAAATCGATTCATGTCCTTAATCCCATATGACAGAATCGATGGAAAGCCATTATGTGACTTCCAATATAAGCTAATGACTTTACTGAAGCAATATATTTTACTGAAAAAAAAAGATAGAGAGGGAAAGAGAGTGTGTGTGGGGTTCAGTATTGAAATGAGCCATTATAATAAATGCAAGATATGTTGCATTCAATAACTTTTATTGTCACTAATCATCTAATTATATAAACTTTTTATGATTTTACTATTGAACACTTTGATTTTAATAAAGATCAGTATAATTTTGAGTTCAACGGAATACGTTCATCATGATTAATAATAACATATTTTTATCAAAATTCGACTATGGCATAGTCTAACGTATGATAAGCATGACCTACATGTACTGTGTGGTTTAGTTGCGAACATCATAATAAATAAAAATCTATACCACTAAAATAATGAGCGAAGTGTGTCTGTCTCTCTGTCTGTCTGTCTGTCCGGCTATGCGTTTCGCCGCACTGCCAGGCATCGATCCGATATTTCGGATATGGATAGGTTCCGGGGAAAGCATGTCCTTCGGCTGGTTTCAAAGGTCATTGGAGGTCAAGGTCAAAATTTCAAACTTTGTCCGATCGGGCTCAAACTAGTGGAATCCTTGATACGAGGGGAATATATGCGCGAAACGAAATTAAGGTCAATTGAGGTCAAATGTCATTACGGAGGGGGTCAAATTTTAAACTTTGTCCGATCGGGCTCAAACTTGGTGGGTGGAGTCCTTGATACAAGGGGAATATACGCGCGAAACGAAATTCAGGTCAATCGAGGTCAAAGGTCATTACGGAGGGGTCAAATTTCAAACTTTGTCCGATGGGGCTTAAACTTGGTGGGTGGAATCCTTGATGCCAAGGGAATACTGATATTGCGTGAAACAAAATTTGGTGGGTGGAATCCTTGATACGAGGGAAATATATGCGCGAAACGAAATTGAGGTCAACCAAGATCATTGGTCATCAGAGGGGTCAAATTTTCAACTTTGTCCGATCGGGCTCAAACTTGGTGGGTGGAATCCTTGATACGAGGGAAATATATGCGCGAAACGAGGGTTCGAATTTCAATTTTTGTCCGATCGGGCTCAAACTTGGTGGGTGAAATCCTTGATATGAGGGGAACACGTAAAAATAAACTCCTCAACAAAAGTTTGGAAAGTTTTTTCAAGCATCTGTATCTCAAATTAATTGTGACATTCATATCTTGTTGCATATCACTGGATAGCTACAATACTCCACTTTACAATGACACCCCATTTGAAGCAATAACATTTTTCACGGCTGAGTGCACGCCTTGTGAATGTAGTGGGGTCTCAAAAAGAATTTGTCAAATTTACCATTATTCTGTGCAGCAAGCTCCAATCCCATAACATCACAATCTGTGACCTAATGCAATCCTCCAAGATGACACCGCTCGCCCCCCATAGCCACGGTAGTCAATGACTACCTACAGAATTATGGGAGTAGAGTCAAAATGGCCTGCCATCAGGCCAGACCCGGGGGCCAGACCTCAACCCGACTGAACACTTCTGGGACCAGCTTGATCGTGCTGTGTGTGCCAGAGAAGCCACATTGAATGATCTGCGACGAATCCTTGTTGAAGAATGGAATTTCATCCCACAGTAACGTGTAACCACGTCGGTGAGCAGCATGAGGAGAAGGGGCCTGACTATTGTGGCTGCCTGTGGTTTTTCCACCCGCTATTGAGGTTAGTGGCTAGCTTTGTTTGAGCACAGAATAATGGTCAATTTGGCAAATTCTGTTTGAGACCCAACTACATTCACAAGTCGTGTACTCAGCCGTGACAAATGTTGTTGTTTCAAATGGGGTGTCATTGTAAAGGGGGTATTGTAGCTATCCAGTGATATGCAACACGATATGAATATGTCACAAATAATTGGAGATACAGATGCTTGAAAAAACTTTCCAAACTTCTGTTGAGTTTATAATCGAGGTCATCCGAGGTCAAAGGTCATCCAGGGGCTACATTTTAAACTTCGTCTGATTTGGCTTATACTTCAGTAATTGTCCATATCACGGGAGCATGAACAAAATCAAACCGAGGTCACTCGAGGGCGAAGGTTTTATGGGGTCAGTATGCCCAATTGGGCTTGAAAGTGGTAAAACGAATCCTCGATATGACGGGAACATGTCATAAAGTCAAAAGGGGTCATCAGGGGTCAAATAGCATCGCTATCAGTTACTCACACAGCTACAGGTGAACTAGTTCCTTTAAAAAAGGAATGAGGCGCCCAATGGGAGCTTTGATGTGAACTGCTGAAATCCGGGGGGCACTCCCACTTTGGGAAGTGACGAGTATTATAGGGCTGTTAAGACCGCCTTTTCAACATCGCTGTCGCCCAAAGACCCCATTACCAGCACATGCTCTGTCACCCAAATACCCCATATTTTCCCTTTAGATCTGTCACCCAAAGACCTAGACTCATATATTTCCATCTGAACAGCAACGAGCCTCATCTATCACTTCTTTTGAAATAACAAAGCCATTAGAAGCCATTTAGAACTAGAAATCCAATTTTCGAGGCTTCTTTAGGCTCTGACACAAAGACCCCATTTAAAAAGTCATATTCTAACCCAATGCCCCCCCCCCCCTAATTTAGATCCAAACGGTCCCTCTCTCACCCAATGACCCCATATTTTGTACATTTTGCTCTCACCGAATGCCAAAAATCATGCTCTCACCCTTGCAATGACCCACACAGCGTCATCATCCCTATATCTTCGTGTCAAAAATTGCCGTGATAGTACGATGAATCTTCTCGTTTTTCAACAGATACGCATGGCGATTTTGTTCGAGATAGCGAGCGACTCAGGCTAAGCATACCATTTTCACACGATATGAGATTCCACAGAGCCTGCCACATAGTTTCTATTCTATGTTTTTCGATTTGCGCATGATCAGTATCCCATTATGATATTTCTATTACAAGAAAATTTGATTTGTTGTCAGGTAAATCCCAGGTTTTATTTTTAATACACTAACTGGAAATTAAATACACTAATTAGCGGGGACCGGTATTTTGCTGTGGATATATTTTACTGCATTTTATAAGTAAAGATTTTGAAATCAAAAGTTAAAATTGTGATATATTCAACTGTTTGAGAAATGAATTATATAAACAATGATAAAGGAACCCATGTAAGATCCAGGTGCTGTATCTATAATACAATGTACATTATCGACTTTCTTTGTCTGTGTCAATAATAGAATATCGATTTCAATCGAATTGAATACATCGCTCCATTTTGAGTTTGTAGTTCACCACTGAGCGATCAAGCGATCGATTGCTAGCCAATCAGATAGAACTCCTTTTCTTGCGTTCGGTGAAATACCACTCGCCCGTCGCTCACCAACGGAGTATTAAGTTTATATTTATAATATAGGGTGTCGACACTGTGCCCCATATTTTTTATATTTTGCTCTTTTGCCCCTTACTGTACTGAGCCCTACACCTATATGCATTTCATATTGAAGTGCCACCCCGAGGTTGAAATGTAACCGTTTGGATGCAATAATAAATATATTAATAAACATTAATAAAATCAAAGCAAGACCGAAATTAGAAGCATTTTGCAAAGTCAACCCAAATTTGTATTGATGCCTTTTTGTATTTTTTTTCCAATATGATTTGTATGTGTGTGGTCTGCTGAGTTGGGAGCGCTGCGCTTTGTGGTGACAGTGCTCTTTTGTGCTTTCAGTGTTCCCTGGCAGCTCAGTAGACCTAATTTGTTGTTTTGTCTCAATTTTGTTGTTAATTGCCAGATGAATAAAATAAAATAAAATAAATACGCTATTTACATAAGAAAAGCGACACATGCAAATGAGCTAGTACCACATCCTGATTTATTGATCCATGTTAATGCTTTTGTTCCTGAGTCAGTTCATTGGTTAATGATAACGAATTCCTCCACAATCAAAAAGAAATCATTGAACTGTGATACAATTCATTATTTTTTGCACTGATTTTATATTCAGTTTTTAGTCCAAACTTACGGAACGTTGAAAGTGCCACCCAGCGTCTAAGCGCCACCCGACTTGACGACATGGCGAGATAAATCTTGACACAACTTATTATCAATATATTATGTCGACATGCTCAGATACATTATCAAGTCAAGTCAAGTCGGATGGCACTTAGTCGCTTCCGTACAAAGGTTACGGTCATATTTTAAGGCCCGATACCACCGACCCCACTCCCATCCCGTCACCCAATAATAAGCACCAACATAATATTTTATCATGTTTAATACATTGCATGTTGTTAACGTGTGCTTTGTTCCCCTTAGAAGGAGCTATGGATGGTTTCCAAGATTACCAGACTCCGAGTATTATACGTACAATACTGTATGTACAATATGTACGTTATTTAATCTATTGCCATTCTATTTCCAGTAATGTTTAAGTTCTAACGAATGTTTGATGACGAAAAATCGATAATATGTTACATACAATATCTAGCAGAAATATGTGACCCGGCAGCACAAACGAGCCGTAAATTCCCTAAATTGTATTCTGAGTTATGGTGTAAAATCAAAGCAAGACCGAAATTAGAAAAAATTTTGCAAAGTCAACCCAAATAAGGGGCCCCGCCGTAGCAGGCGCCCCAAAAATGATAGTACATGTACACACGTATGATAAACATGTATGACCTACTGTGTGGTTTGGTTGCGACTTCATAATAAAACTTGATAACTTGATATGACTTCTTATATTTATACAATGTTCATTCCACTGTAACTCTCGAGCACTTTCATATCATTAAAATGCACACATTACTGCGAAATTCCATAATTCTAATGAACTGAGCTTCAAACTATATAGGCCTATTTCTTTATACTTACCAACGAATTACTGCAATTAGGCAAGTCTTATTACTGCACTATGTATTTTTAAAAACCGCTTCCGTTCCTTATGCTACATGTAGTACTAGTAGCTGTTGATTTCAAAGTCATTTTGGGACCAAGTCATAGACCAGGGTCTATGGTTGACTGCACGAACAGCTGAAGTGATTTAACTTTGACACTAAACTTCGAAATAAATAAGAATGTCTCGTTCATTCAGGTGTCTTTTACATGGCCACACCGCAAGCGCACCGTCAGCCATGATACATTTTTGTGCAATTATTCATAGACCGAATTAATGTCATGGGGTGGCACTAAATTCTCGGTTTTTGTTTTAGCCACGCAAACCTATAACAAATTTGGTTGGCTTCCTGTCAACAAATTGAGGCAAGTTGTCGATCGGTTCTGAATAATTCACACCAACTCTTATTCGGCCCATATGATTTAGGTCACCACATAAAGGTGTCGTAAATTTAGCGAATCGTACCTGTTGAAGAGAGTAAAAACGCCCTCTTTCGCGGCCACGATAAACGGAAACTACTATGATCCCATCAGGCAGCAGTGATTTGTTTTCCCAAGAAAGTCTTCTAATTTGATAAGGGAATGACTTTTTCCTATAATAATGTCAAAATTAGGATTTCATATTAATAATATGAAGGAAATAAGTGACAGGCATGACATGTATGCAAATACAAGCTGTATTTGTGAACAAAACCCGTGACACCTGACCTGACATTGTATCGTGGCACCATTTTGTGTGGTTGTTCGTACTTGTGTTTTCGTGAATAAATGATTATCAATCTACATTAATCCAGACTTATTGGCGATAGCCTGCCAGCATGAATATTGTTTTTTAAAGTATGTATATAAAAGCACCATACTACTGACATTTCATTTCTATACAGCCACAATGATCTAAAAATATGATTGGCTCATTTTTTACGTAGGAACAATAGGAATTTCATGACATCCAGGCGGCATAGGACACGCAACACGGACGTACGAGGCTGGCGAAGATACAGGGCTGACAGCCCCATTCACAATACACGGTTAGCGATTATAAATGGACAATTAACATACTTGCAGTGGGGTACTTTGCAGAACCCCAACGGTTTTAGAGTAAGATAATTTTGCTTTGACACCACATAACAAATTTAGAATTGTTTGTGAAGATTTCATGATTATGTGTTAATCCAATGGCGACGTCAAAAATAGCGATATCGCATCCACCATCATCTGATGACATCGATGATGTGAAACCAGCCTATTCAACCATAGACCCCAGAAAAGGATCATGGTATTAATAGGCCCACTCGACCGTCAAGCCGCCTATCAGCAACTGCACGTGTGTGCGCTCTCAGTAATATGCTTTAGACGTCATCATACTCCCGAGTCAAGCTCTGCCTGTCCGAAATATTAACGCCCTCAGACAAGGTCACAACGTCATGTTTGGAATGTTTACAAGAAATGTAATATTGATAAATTGGAATAAATACCATGAATACAGCATCGTGCTACTAGGTCAATTCTTTGTCAACGTAGGGGGGGTCAATCATACGAAGACAGACTCAGAACTCTAAATCTCACAACTTTGAAAACTAGAAGGACTTATTTGTCTGTTTCATTCGCTTGTTCATGTCTTACTAATGCCAATCCCTTTCCTTTTTCCAGGTGGTGTGTTAATACGAGACATGAAGCTTTAATTTTTAAACAATCAATCACTCCTAAAACAGATGCTTACAAAAACTGTCTTTTAGTTAATTTCCCAGTGTTATGGTCTTCAATTCCATCCGATATCAGAGACTTATATCTCACCTGTAGCAAGTCTACTTTTAAATCTCAACTCAAATCTTACTATATGGAGCATGATGATTAATTTGTATTGATGCCTTTTTGTATTTTTTTTCCAATATGATTTGTATGTGTGTGGTCTGCTGAGTTGGGAGCGCTGCGCTTTGTGGTGACAGTGCTCTTTTGTGCTTTCAGTGTTCCCTGGCAGCTCAGTAGACCTAATTTGTTGTTTTGTCTCAATTTTGTTGTTAATTGCCAGATGAATAAAATAAAATAAAATAAATACGCTATTTACATAAGAAAAGCGACACATGCAAATGAGCTAGTACCACATCCTGATTTATTGATCCATGTTAATGCTTTTGTTCCTGAGTCAGTTCATTGGTTAATGATAACGAATTCCTCCACAATCAAAAAGAAATCATTGAACTGTGATACAATTCATTATTTTTTGCACTGATTTTATATTCAGTTTTTAGTCCAAACTTACGGAACGTTGAAAGTGCCACCCAGCGTCTAAGCGCCACCCGACTTGACGACATGGCGAGATAAATCTTGACACAACTTATTATCAATATATTATGTCGACATGCTCAGATACATTATCAAGTCAAGTCAAGTCGGATGGCACTTAGTCGCTTCCGTACAAAGGTTACGGTCATATTTTAAGGCCCGATACCACCGACCCCACTCCCATCCCGTCACCCAATAATAAGCACCAACATAATATTTTATCATGTTTAATACATTGCATGTTGTTAACGTGTGCTTTGTTCCCCTTAGAAGGAGCTATGGATGGTTTCCAAGATTACCAGACTCCGAGTATTATACGTACAATACTGTATGTACAATATGTACGTTATTTAATCTATTGCCATTCTATTTCCAGTAATGTTTAAGTTCTAACGAATGTTTGATGACGAAAAATCGATAATATGTTACATACAATATCTAGCAGAAATATGTGACCCGGCAGCACAAACGTCCGTAAATTCCCTAAATTGTATTCTGAGTTATGGTGTAAAATGTGTACGAAGGTCGTATTCATCGGTCACTTAAGCTGGCGCGACATCTGGCTTATTTTGATAGTCACAACACCAATCAATAATCCTATTATTGAAGTGGATAATAAGCTTCTACCTTAGATGGCTATAGAACTTTTAATAGCTCTGGTCTTTGTTTGCTTTTGCTAAATCCTTTTCAAGTGGTGGGTTATTTGTATAGGTATGCATAACCAACAATTAACAATGAGAGAACCTTCTTAAACCTCGTTGACTTGGGGATGATTTGAAATGACCGCCAATTATGACTGTTTGATATTTATTGCCAGCAATGTGGAAAAAGAGACACACATAGAAACGAAAAAAGCTATAATTTTGTTGAAGGAGTTAAGTTTAACTAACCATAACTCCGCTTCTGGATATCGTTTGAAGTCAAATGATATACCATTTTTAAGTTTATGATGTTTATTTTTTAAACACGAAATAAAACAAAATTGACCGGGGGAGGAATTTACGGCTCATTCGCCGCGGACGGTCGCATATATTATCGATTTTACGTCATCAAACATTCGTTAGAACTTAAACATTACTGGAAATAGAATGGCAATAGATTAAATAACGTACATATTGTACATACAATATTGTACGTACAATAAAAAGTCTGTATACTGCTTTACAGTCACATTTATAGACTTCAAGGGCTTTGATTCCATTAGTAGAGAGGCCACGTCGATCTGCTCTAGTTCAGGTTCTCGTGCATCATTTTAGACAAAGGTGCCAATCGGGTTAGAATTAACCATTAAAGTCTCATCTTTTTGTTTAACCCGGTTGACATTTCTGAAAATTGACGTAATCTGAAATATTTGGGTTGAAAATGCAGTTTTTGTGATTTTTTTCTTTTTTAAAACCAAAAATGCCAATTATTAAAACAGATATAACTTTGAAAGTAAATAAAGTATGAACTTCATATTTGCTGTGGAAAATATATGTTACATGTATATTCAATATTTGTTAGCAAAAAAATCATCTTTATATCTTGATGCAATATTTTGGGTGAAATGCATTATTTTGATGATTTTATTCAATTTTGACCAAAAAAAATTGAAATAAAAAGTATACAAATGCAAGTAACAGTCCTAAGCAGTCTATTTGATTGATTCTAAATGATTTTATATATTGATGTTCATTTGCAAAATCATTGTTAAATCATACTTTACTTTTCATTGCAGATTTAGATAGTGTTTTGTTGCTCATTCTGAAGTGAATTTGAGTAGAAGGTGTTTTTTGCCTTGCGTCATTTACAACTCGTAACAAAACGTTTTTTATTAGAGATCCCACATCGGTCTATCTGCTCTAGTTAAGATTTTCGTGCAACGTTTTTAAACAAAGGTGCCAGCCGGGTTAAAAGTAATCATTAGAGTATCATCTGTCTGTTCAACTCGGCTGGCATTTCTGAAAAGTGACGTGAGCTGAGACATTTGGGTTGAAAAAAGCTGTTTTTGTGATTGTTTTGCCTTTTTTTACCAAAAAATGTCATTATTAAAACTTCATATTGCTGTTAAGAATACATCTACCAAACAAACGTTGGCAACGTAAAGAAAACAGCAAGTTTAAAAAGCCCCCACCTCGGCTCACGTTTTGACACTTGGTCCCATTTGAGAAATGTACCGATTAAAATTTATCATATAACACATGATTCCAGAAGTGTTATGTATCTTTAATGTGACGAATTAATTTGTAAGCATTCTGTTACCTTGTTCTTGCATGGTAAGCCAATGTCATATATATGTTTTGTTTTATAATATTAATTTCATGATTAATGATTGAATTAAACGAATAACAAGTATTCATGTAATGGCAGTTGTTAAATGGCTATTGTTAAAACGTTATAATCTTGTTGGATTGTTGCTGTATTTTGTTGAAAATTAAATTAAAAAAACACCGATTTGCTGTTGATGTTCAAAATGGGACCAAGTTTCAAAAAGTGAGCCGAGGTGGGTTTTTTTTAAACTGGCTGCTTTCTTTACGTTGTTAACGTTGTTTTTGGTAGATTTCCTTTCTTTTTTATAAATATAGCCAAGCAGCTCCAAGCATGGGAAAGTCATCAGGTTACGAAGTACTCCATAAAACGAAGAAAACGAAAATAGATGTTTGAAATTATCTTATCCTTGATTTATGACAATAAATAATTAAACTTGATCAGTCGTTTATTTTTAAAACTTGCTTTTCACAGCTACCGCGTGACTATAATATAATGTTAATAGGGATACATATGATCAATACACATTTTAATATACTTTAAATAATTATTCAAGGCAACTAAGAAAATGTTGACAATGCCAGCGAGACACAGAGTCAGTCCGAATTGCTTCAAGTTGGAAATGGGAAATGCGCGTATATGTAGCTAGGTTTATACTACGGAAGCGCTTAAGTCCACTTGGCAAGAAAATTATGTTTTAATGTTTGTGGTTCTTTATAGCCCTGCGGGGCAATCTAGGTGGATTTCAAAATTTCGCGGTTTGTGGTTCTTTGTAGCCCTGTGGGGCAATCTAGTTGGATATCCCTATTTAGGGCGGTTGTTGACGGTCTTTCGCGGTTTGTGGTTTTTATCAGGCGATATAGAACACGCGAAACGTGACGTACGAGGCTGGCGATAATACAAGACTGACAGCCCCATTCAAAATAGACGATTAGCAGTTATAAACTCCTCAACAAAAGTTTGGAAAGTTTTTTTCAAGCATCTGTATCTCAAATTATGTGTGACATATTCATATCATGTTGCATATCAATTGATAGCTACAATACCCCCTTTACAATGACACCATTTGAAACAATAACATTTTCTCACGGCTGAGTATACGCCTTGTGAATGTAGTGGGGTCTCAAAAAGAATTTGCCAATTTGATCATTATTCTGTGCAGCAAGCTGCAATACCATAACTTCACAATCTGGGACCTAATGCAATCCTCCAAGATGACATCGCTTGCCCCACATAGCCACGGTAGTCAACGACTACCTACAGAGTAGAGTCAAAATGGCCTGCCATCAGGCCAGACCCGGGGGCCAGACCTCAACCCGATTGAACACTTGTGGGACCAGCTTGATCGTGCTGTGCGTGCCAGAGAAGCCCATATGCAACCACATTGAATGACCTGCGACGAATCCTTGTTGAAGAATGGAATTCCATCCCACAGTAACGTGTAACCAGGTCGGTGAGAAGCATGAGGAGAAGGTGCCTGACTATTGTGGCTGTGCTTTTTCCACCCGCTAATGAGGTTAGTGGCTAGCGTTGTTTGAGCACAGAATAATGGCCAATTTGGCAAATTCTGTTTGAGACCCCACTACATTCACAAGGCGCGTACTCAGCCGTGAAAAATGTTATTGTTTCAAATGGGGTGTCAATGTAAAGGGGAGTATTGTAGTTATTCAACACGATATGAATATGTCACAAATAATTGGAGATACAGATGCTTGAAAAAACTTTTCAAACTTTTGTTGAGGAGTTTAAATTGAAAAACAACATACTTACAGCGGGGTACTTTGTCGTACCGCAATGATTTTGTTTTGACACCGCATAACAAATTCAGAATTGTTTGTGAAGATTTCATGATTATGTGTTAATCCAATGGCGACGTCAAAAATGGCGATATCCCATCCACCACCACCTGGTTTTCATTTCCTTCATTCTTCAAGCCCTGCCCTCTATCGGGGGCTAATTTATAGCTTTAGGGACCGTTCACAAACACTTGTTAGGGGGACCTGATGAAAAAAAAATTAATCGCGAAAATGTTTCGCCTCCCCTTCAGATCTCAAAATTTCAGGCCCCCCTTTTTGACATGAAAATTATGGGTCAATCTCAAAGAAAAGCATATAAACTCAATTTCCCATGAAATTTAGGGGCAATCTAGTTGGATATCCAAATTTCGCGGTTTGTGGTTCTTTGCAGCCCCGAGGGGCAATATAACTGGATATCCCTATTGAGCGGCGGTTGTTGGCGGTTTTCATGGTTTGTGGTTTTAATTTGTTGGATATCCATATTTGGCGGTTTGATTCTTTGTAGGCATGCGGGGCAATCTAGTTGGATATCCAAAATTTGCGGTTTGTGGTTCGTTGTAGCCCTGCGGGCCAATCATAGGGCCTGCACTTTGGCTCGTTTTTGCAGGTTTACATGGTCCAATAATCACAAGATGACTGACATGTGGTAACAAAGGAAGCAGTCACTGCAATTTGATTATGTCCCATATGATTGGCCATTCAAGACACCCCTGTGAATATACTATAGCGGCCTTTTCAAAATATAATACCTGTTTGCTTGACTTAACTGTATTGACAATACCCGGGAACAATACACACAGTATATGCATTGGACAAACTTTTTACAATAAGCATGATAAGTGATGATGTGACCTCCAGATAAATACATCGTTCGTCTCGCACACTGACAACATTTGATTGAATGGACTGTAGGCTACTGCGCCGTGATTACGGTGAAGGACACCGGTTCAAATCCTTTGTTTGGAGCCAATCGATAAAAGCATGCAGGGCTTCTATACCCATGTACAGTTTATCCCTACATAACCTGTCTTGAATACGCTGGCAAAGTTATGTAATAATCGGATTAATACTATATAGCAGTAGGTAAAAACAAGTTTTGAATAATCCGCGCTATAAAGTCCCATTCAGTGATCCCAGCGAAAGTGAAAAAAAAATGAAATTGTTACGTTTATAAATTTTTTGATGAAAACAAATGGCAAAAAACAAAACAGGAAAACGACAGTATTGACGAAGTTGAAGCCCCATTCAAATACATGTAGGTAATTTATATACTGTCAGTACCGGTATATAAATTACAGACTCACGGAAATGCATTATTTTTTGTCTTAGACACACGGTTTTCGGCTAAACCACTGCATTAGCAAGCTATGTTAGCACATCTATGACAATGACGAAAGGTACAAAATCAGCCATAGGCCTTTAGATAGCAGAAGACAAAAAAGTGGTGTTTTATGACCTTTGACATTCTTTTGTGGCGAGTGACATGGTCTTTCAATTCACGCCGAGTGTCCTTGACAGGTTTGACTATGCTTCAGTGGTCATGAAAGAATTCAAAAGATAACCTCTGCCCCAATAATCCCATGCAATTGTCTGAAACTGCTCCTCGGATCATAAGAACTCAGTCCTCAAATGATAGTCATAATAATGTCCAAAATTTTGATGATTTTTACGATCGTCGGGATGAAAAATCAAAAAATCAAAAATCACTGAATTGGCCTTTAATTCTCTCTCCTTACCCTGGCAATATAAATCAAAGAAAAATAAAGAAAGAAAACAAGAAAAGAAAATTAACCAAATTAAGGGATCTGGAATGAGCGTTTTGAGCGTTTCGATAGTATTTTTTGTGGGACATGAGAGCACATCAGACATATCGAATTCTGAATACGAAGAATGTCTTTCTGATATCAAATAAATTTCATTGTTTGAAATTCACGATATAATACAAATTTTATGACAAATTATTAAAATTTGATATTTTTCACATTTTTGATAAATAACAGTCCTCGAAGTAAATATCATAAATCTAATGTTATATTCTTAAACAGTCCCTGGCATGATACCATACATGTATAGGCCTATGTATAGTAAATTTGTCTGCTTTATCTGTTTTGTGCTGTTTAAGCAAATAGTTAAACATATTTTCCATAAAATGTAAGCTTTTACTGTCAGCTAGATATGTCCCCTTTTAATTTTGAGCAGAACAAGTGAGGTAAAGCAAAGAAAATTGAAATTTACTACTACTAGCGCCAATGAATGTTATACGATTGTAAAACGGTACGATCCTCTGGGTGTGTGTGTGCGTATGTGTGTCCTGCACGCGTATTTTTTCTGCAACTATAACGGGACGCAATACGATACCGGTATGTTATAAGAATCAAACTTACAAGAAAGATGGCTCTTGTCAAATCCTACAATTCTGTCAGAGAAAATATGCATATTTGCATTAAATTTTTAATTAATTGACATAATTGATTAATTAATAAATATTTTATTTAATGATTTACCATAATTCCAAATATGTCAAACAATATGTCAAATTAAAGCTAATGAAATGCTTTATAAATTGGTCAGAGCGCATTTTGCAGAATGCATTTAGTACTTTAGTTACATGATTCCAAACATTCTATTCCAATTTTTTGCTATACACGCATAGGAGCTGTACTTTTAAAATCCGCGCCTAATCAATAATAATAGTCTTTCACTCCATTGTCAAAGTACTGTGCTCCCTGTAGCTGTAGCATTATGGAGTGACCAGGTCCTAGAGTGGTTTTGTAGCAGATGACAGTGCTCATTCAAGCCTGTCAAGGTCAGTTAGTAGCCACTTGCTGAATGGATGGCCATGATCAGCTATCAAAGAGATGCCTTGTGCAGCTGCCAATCACAGTAGAGGTTTGATAACATTTTGTTAAAACCCAAATGTGATATAAGGACAAAGCTGTGCATGTTGGTACTTAATTGTTTGGATTCTTACGTTGAAATTCCCTTGTATTAGTATTTTTTTTATGTGTAGTGTATAGTGGTCATAAATTATATAGCTTTTAAATTTTGGGCATTTTTGCTCTGTTGCACTGTACCATTATGGAATTTGAGCAAATCAATTACCGACACAAGCAGGTATACAGTGTATTATTTTATTTTTATTTCGTATCTCAGGAGCACAGCTCACTTGGTAAGGCATCAGAATTTGGTACACTAGCGCTTCGAACTTTAAATCGGAAGGTGGTGAGTTCGAGCCTCATCACGGTCACATTAATTTTATAAACCAAATATTGTTCGAACTTTTCATATTTGTTTTTCTTTTATTGTTTCTTTTCTTTGTCTTTTTTTTCTTGTTTTCTTTATTTTTTTCTTTATTTTTCTTTGATCCATATTGCCAGTGTAAGGAGAGGAGGAACTAACGGCCCATTCAGTGATTTGTTTTCATCCAGACGATCGTAAAAATCATCAAAATTCAGATTTTGTACAAGACTGCGGAACTCAGTCTTCAATGATATAGTCAGTAATAATCTTTTGGTCATTATGTGACTATCATCATTTGACGACTGAGTTCTTATGATACATCATATGATCATCCGAAGAACAGTTTCAGACAATTGCTTGGGATTGTTGGGGCAGAGGTTATCTTTTGAATTCTTTCATGACCACCGAAGCAGAGTTAAACCTGTCAAGGACACTCGGCGTGAATTGAACTGACCATGTCACTCGCCACAAAAGAATGTCAAAGGTCATAAAACATCAACTTGGTGTCTTCTGCTAGTGGTTCAGCCCTAAGCCGTGTAGGCCTATTTAAGACAAAAATAATGCATTTACGTGAATCTGTAATTTATATACTGACAGTATATATAAATTAGCTACATGTATTTGAATGGGGCTTCAACTTCGTCAATACTGCCGTTTTCTTGGGTTTTGTGCCAATTTTTTTCATTAAATATTTTTATAAAAGTAACAATTTGATTTTTTTTTCACTTTCGCTGGGATCACTGAATGGGGCTTTGCAACGCGATATATTCAAAACTTGTATTCACCTACTGTTATAGCATTAATCCGATTATTACACAACCTCGCCAGCGTATTCAAGACATCCAATGCAAATAATCACCTAGATTATGACGTATCATACCGTAAATATGGCGGAGTACTCAAATTCATTCAACAAAAGCATGATTACAAGCTATTGCAATCTACCGCGACAGCTCGTCTCACACACATAACAAATGCACAAATACGATCAAATAGGTTGACGACAACGTTTGATTGAATGCACTGCATTGTGCCATGATTACCTCTATTATTGCCCAATTATTGCCCGGGATGATTGCACACTGTAAAAGAGCTATTGTTATAATGTTTGATGAAATCGTGTTTAACTACCGTATTTGCTTAAGAACGGCACAGTATACAGATAAAGCAGACAGATTGACTACATGTGGTACATGTATATACATATTAATATAGGGAATGTGTGTGAGTCGAGTATTACCTAATTATAATAGGGGCGTATCCAAAAATGAATTCACGCCCCTTTCAAATGTCGAGCCAAAGTGCAGGCCCTATGCTAGTTAGATATCCCTGTTGAGCTACGGTAGTTGGCAGTCTTTTGTGGTTTGTGGTTTTAATTTTGCCTTTAATTTCCTGTCACCCCTCCTCCACACCCCCAATTTACTTAATTATTTTCTATAATTTAAATCCTATGGTGTCAAGAATTGCTCTTCCTTGGTATGATTATTTATCTTGCCATAATGACTTACATTTTTTTTACGTCAACTTGACGTGACAAAGTGTCCTATAATGTAGACATTAATTTTTGGCTATGTTGACTTGGCATGATAATTTATTTCGTCAAGACGACATCCATTTTTTTTGTTATGTCGACTTGGCATGACTTGATCCATGACTGAAAATAAGCTCTGCAAAAATAAACATTTAAAATAAACCCGAGTCTTGCATATACGTCGTAGGCCCGACCAGTTATCAGATTAGCTTGCCATTGTTACGAATGAATAGAATAAATTATCTTTGCTCCAAATTATGCAATTCTTTGGTAATATAAAACATGATTACCAAATCGCCATTTGTACGCGCCTTATTGGGAGATAGTTGGCTATTTCAGACGCTCGTTTTATCGTCAATATGAAAGACTTTTGCTTATAACTTGGCAACATGGTTAGTATATATTTCAATGCTAGACTATTTTACGAGCCACTCACCCCTAGGCGTATGGTTTGTTCGCTTCAATGAAGATGTACGTAAATTATGTGTTTTACAAAAGCGATGTGCTAGAATAATATTGCGTGCCAACTCCCTTACGTCTTCTGATATAATGTTTCCTATAATATTATTAGGATGGGAATCACTTCCAAATCGAGCAATGTATTTCAAATCACTGTTAATGTTTAAATGTTTAAACGATATATCACCACAGTACCTTATCAACAGGTTTTCTTATGTGCATGAAAAGCATGTTAACACCAGACAAGCTGCGTCCAATTTATTGGCTCCACCGCCTTGCACAAATGGTTATGACACTGGATACTTTGAATCATCTTTTTCGTACAGTGGGGTTGAGGTTTGGAATAAACTGAGTAATGATGTAAGAAGTTCAACAAATGTGCAGACTTTCAAGCAAAGATTCAAGTCTTAAAAATTTGAGCATGTACTTGTTAATGATGTGTTTTTATTTTACTTTGAAAATTGTATACATTTCTGTATTTTAATTTTGTATCTAATAGTTGTATATTCTATATAAATTGCGTGTTGATAATTGTTGCCTTTTAATGTTATGTAAATGTATTGCAGGGCCCCATGTAAGACCAGCTATTGGCTGAATTGGGCTACCCTGGATAAATATGAATAAAATAAATAAATAAGTGCATATACACCAAACGCAAGTCAATTAAAGAATGGACTGTAGCAGTCCATGATTGAAGCCGTACAACCATGGACTGTAGAAATAAACACAGTCCATGGTACAACTTATCGCGAATTAACCGTAAAATTTAGAATCTTCTTTTGTCTAGATTAGCACCAACCCTCTCATCTTAAGGTTTCTTGTCAGAAATTAACAATAATTGTTTTGTGATATGCATGACTCTTCTCTTTTAAGTTTGAGTGACATTAGTCCACTTATCTCTCTCTATTAATTCTCTTCCTCTTCTATTGACTGCGACCCCTCTTGACATTTACATCCTGTCAATTAGGACAATACCCTATTGTCCTGTGGTGTTGCTTATTTTTATTTTATTAAATCAGCCAGTTTATTCTCATTAATTACATTATACAAAGATAAATAATGATACATGAATAAAATAAATATAGCAACAATAAAATACATATAAAGTAGTACAAACTGGCAGTGTAAAATCTAGGACACGGAGATACCCGACCAGCGAGTCTCCGGCAAGATAAAATATTTATAAAAAAAACAATTGTTAAAAGACATTATAGTTTAAACAGTGGTGGATCAATCCATGATGGTTCGGATTTGGAACAATATAAACTAAAAGATGTGCACAGGACGATTTTCATAAGATTATTCCGAACGTTCTTAAAAGTTTGAGTTGTACCAGAGAGATGTATAAGGGACTTAAGAGTAGATGTGTTTTCAGGAGATAGGTAACCTCTACTACCAATTTCAAAAGCATGAATATTGACTTTGAGCCCCTTTTCGGTAAGATCATTAACAAGACTTGCATATTTGTCGAGTTTCCTCTGATGGGCATTAACAATGTTTGTTTCGAAGGGTATGGTTAACTCAATAATACAAATCTTGCTGAGATGAGGCCAATGAATGACAAGATCAGGGCGCTGGGAGGTAGGAAGAACATCAGGTGGAACTGTTGTGACTGTTTCTCCTTTTTACCTCCGAGATCAGCATAAACATGATAGTCATTAGTATTGTCAGAGTTCTTAAAAGAGACACCAAATAGTTCAAAACCGAATCATGGCGCCATGTGTACCTTCCTTGATCAAGTTTTGTTTTGCAAAAGTTCAACACATGATGGAGAGTTTGGCTGTTTTGACACAAAGGGCATTTGACATTATTAGCTGATCTTAGGCGCCACCTCCCAAGTTGGTCAATGTAGGGAGGGAATCTGTGGCTGCGTTGAGCGCAAATTGTAAGACACCACGTGGAAGCGCATACATTATATGTTTCCAAGTAAAACAATTCTGTTCTAAGTGAATAAGCTGGAGAAACCGGCCTTGAACCAGCAATTCTTTAACTTTAGAATTCCACAGGTTACGGATTTCATCAGTGACAAACTCTTTGATCTTACCAACAATACCTTTTTTTTATTTTATTGCTTTCCAGTTACTCTCTGTAGTGAACTGTCTTTCATAGAGGTAAGACATGCTTATTTTGCTCTAAGCTTATAATAATCTTGTTTGCTACTGAGTTCTATTTGAACTTGCCTTCAGTTTTTGACTTGAAATTGTTTTTAAACTACAGCATGTAGTTTTCGTTGTTTGCTTTTATATTTTCTTGTCTGTCCCTGAAGAAGAGCGGTTTTTTTATCTGCTCGAAACGTCGGTTGTTGTATTTTGTGTGTGTGTGTGTGTTTTTTTTTTGTCTATTCAGTTGTGTATATCTGCTCCAGTGTACCTTTGTACTGTTTTGCTAACACCTCTGTGGGCCCTGAAAATTGGCAATTTTTGGCCATCGAACTTTGCCTGTTTTTGTGCCTACGTCGGTTGTTTAGTTTAACGAGTCTGTTTATGTGCACAGTGATTTTCATCACTTGTTCTAGTGCACCATGTATTCCCATTGATCCTTGTTGTTTTTGCAGGTTTAGCACTTTTGTGGGCCTTGGAACTGGTAATTTTTGGCTATCGAACTTTACCTACTTCTAATACCTACATTTGCTGTTTTGCCCCCCCCCGCATATTGTCTGGTCTGTTTTTTACATGCTAGTTTTCTTTCCACTTATTAACAGTAGCCTGCCTATTATAGCGTTAATACGCTGTCAGGTCAGTTACCGATTTAATGGCGAAGCCCTTTGTCTCGAACAAAAGGTGAATAGCGTGTCGGAAAATCAAATCGGCACAAAGGAACAATGCGTTACGTAATCTATTGCCACTCTATGTTTATTAAAAGCTCTTTGAGTGGTACCGCTTTTATTCAAAATGAATTTTGGTCTTAGCAACTATAAGACTGTCATAATTATAGGTCTGTCACACTACGACGGACTGGATCAACGTACATCACCGAATACAAAAATATTTTATTCCGTGGAAAAATCACCAGTCCGGCAGAAGATTCGGTGGGATTTTGGGTCCGATTCCCGTTCGTCTCTCTATGCGTTGTGGCCGCTAATAATCCTGCAGGCGTCTTATATCCGATCGTTCAACGTCCGACAAATGACCGGATTTGGGGTCCGATTCCCGTTCGTTTCTCTATGCGTTGTGGCCGCTAATAATCCTGCAGGCGTCTTATATTTGATCGTTCAACGTCCGACAAATGACCGGATTTGGGGTCAACGTCCGACAAATGTCCGGATTTGGGGTCCGATTCCCGTTCGTCTCTCTATGCGTTGTGGCCGCTAATAATCCTGCAGGTGTTTTATATTCAATCGTTCAACGTCCGACAAATGACCGGCGAATCCGTCGCATGTGGCACCAACAGGGACGTCCACCCTATCAAAAAAGTGGGGGAGGAGAGGGTGTTTGAGAGGGTTTTTGACCCCTTAGAGGCAGTGACGTAGCAAGCACTTTTTCAGAGGGTGAACAAAGTGGCGAAAGACAACTTATAAGGGGGTAAATTTGGACGAAAATGGTCAAATATTGGCTAATAAGTACAAAAGGCTACAAATCTGATATATCAGGGCAACCAGCGTCCGGGGGCATTAGAGGTGAGAAACCTTTGGACAATGAAGGCCCAATTGAAGCCATTTGTCATTTTTTGGATAAATTTTAGCACTATTATTGGGTACTATTTTAGTTTGAAACAGCCGCAAATTGGTGAAACGAAAGCCTAATTGAAGCCATTGAAAAGTTTTCACCATTATTGTATAATATAAACAATTGTTTTAAAAATAACACGTGGATGTCCATAGCAGAAGCAAAAAGGAAGACTTGTCCATTTTTGAAAATGAAGGTCCAATTGAAGCCATTTGCATGGGGACTGTAGGGCCTATTTACATTATTAGGCCTAGGCCTATTGTGTATAAATTAAGTTTTAAAAATGGAAAATTTGGAAAATTGTTTTGGTGAATCGTTTTTACACTATTAAAAAAAAAAAAAAAAAACAAAGAAGGCCCGATTTGAATTTGCAAAATTTAAAATGTTACACTGATCCACTGACACTTAGATATAAGACTTCAGATTCGTAATTTCAGGTAAAGCATGCATGGATTGATATGTTAAAGTCAGGAATAGACCTATAAGTCCGTCTTAAATACTGACTTTGGTGACAAAATATCACGGGCCCTGCATATGGACTGGCCGGCAGTAATTTTCACAGGCTTTTGGGCCAAGGAACCACATTTAAGCACTGTCTATAATAATCACAGGCCTATACTTAGACTTACTAGTACTACTATCCTGAGCCTACTCAATAACGTATACAATTCAACCTTTTCAATGTTTTCTCTTCTTTTTTCTTTCTTGTCAATCACTAAAACTGGTAGGAATTTGATATTGCGTCCTCTACCCTTCAGAAAGTGCCCCTCCCTCAATACTACTTACATGCATAGGCCCACTACTAAATTACGTGCAATATTTTTCTCTTCTCTTCTCTCTTCAATTTTCTCACTTTCTTTTCTTTTTTTTTCTCTCCTTTCCCCCTTTTTTCTACTTGTCAGTCACTAAAGTACTGGGGAAATATGATATTGCGTCACACACCCTTCAGAAAGTCCCCCCCCCCATGATCGATGCACATGTTCGCTATAGGCCTACATCCGGCATAAGCGCCTGCGAAACCTTGCAAACACCTGCGGTATATAAACGAAAGAATAACGAACAAACCCAGGGTATATATACAGAACAGTACGAACACACATCGGACAACTTCCGAACATGTGTACTCTGCACACTCCGTTTCAAGTTTTGTGCATGCACAAAACTTGAAACGTATTGTCTACGGACTAAACAAACATCACCTAACACGAAACGCATTTGGCGGATAATAACAGGACATATGAAGAACATAAAACGAACATTGACGAACACTAACGGATTGCTAAAATACCATCCGTTTCTTATACGGAAGACCGATCCGGTGTAGTGTGACACTAGCACTAAGACGGTCTGGGTCAACGTACATCACCGAATGCAAAAATATGCTATCCGGTGGTGAAGGCCTCACAGGAACGTATTTGCAACGAACACGGGCCGAGTGCAACGAACAAAGAACGAACATGAACGAAAGGAGAGCGAACAAACTCCGGCAATATGCAGCACCATACGAACACACATCGGATAAATACCGAACATGTGTATTCGGTACACTCCGTTTCAAGTTTTGTGCATGCACAAACTTGCCGACGGACCTATAATGAAGAGTTTTACCGCGAAGTTTTACCAAGTGACATCCTTGCAGAAATAAGAAGAGCGCCATCATCAGCATAAAGCAATTAACAAGTTTCGCCCGATAGTCTTCACAGCCATGTTGTTCGCATTTGCATAAAAGTGGGGGGGGGGGCAGTATTATGCCCTGTGGGACACCACATGAGATTGTCAGATGATCAAACTCGACACCATTAACACTGACAGTTTGGCGCCTGTAGAAAAAATAAAACCTAAATTGGTACATAAAATTAAATAACAATAATGTGATTAAAATAAAGTGAATGTTAATACATTTAATGGAAGAAAATTATCAACCAAAATAATAAACTTACTATCAATAAATTGTGTAAAATATAGATGAAATAAATAAAAATAAAATGAACTGCAGTGGTTCATGTGGTTTGGTGGTAGGGGAACCTTGTGTGATTATGGTGGATATGTTTTGTTGTTTGGGTTTTTTTTAATTATTATTATTATTATTATTATTATTAGTTTTTAGGTGTCTCAGTCTGCAGTTTCTGTTCAGAGCCTTGTGTGATCCCAGTGTATGTGTTTTTGTTTGTGCTAATTTCTGGTTTTTTTATTTATATGTATGTGCTGCTTGTCTGTCTGTTCCATTGCAATAGCCAATACAAGAAATATCATAGAGTGTGACTTTGAGATGACACTAATATGAAAATGGTGGAAAGGGTTTGCTTGTTATTATAGCATGGATGTAAAATCTTCAAAACAATTTGTGGAATTGTAGTTTTTAGAAATGCTCTTTGTTTGCAGCTTGACTTCTTTGTTTATACATATCGGAATTATGTTCAGGGTTGGCACGATTTAAATTGATTTAATTAAATCACAATTTAAATCAAATGATTTTTTTTAATATATGATCAAGTCAACATCTTCATTTTTTGCAATTTTTTTTATAAATGTAAGTTAATTCCTTTCTTAAATTGTCTCTTTTACTTCATTCCTAAAGCTTCTACAAATTTTGGATACAATTAAAATACCTCTATGATGTCATTTTTATCTATTGTTAAAAATTCATCTTCAAAGTGCAGAATTCAATAGGTTTGATTTTACCAAACTTTTTCTTTGAAATTTTCACATGTAAAAAAAAAAGTTTAGATTTTTTGTAAATACCTTACAGAATTGCGCATAATTTTTTTATGTCTAGCATTCCACTGCTCTCAGAAATCCTCAATTTGAGAGCTCAATTTGGACATTTCCGTGATTTTTCATTCATTTAATTGCATTTGCAAGCTTTTTCAAGTAACATTGGCAACTGAAATTCCAGTAGTTTTCAGAAAGCAAACTTGGAAATTCAGACATTTCTTTTATTGAAAAGTTACTCCTCTATTTGTGTGCACTTATTTTCTGGAATAGTCCATCCACTCTTAAATTAAGGGATCTAGAATGAGCGTTTATGGCGTTTCGACAGTATTTTTTGTGGGACATGAGAGCACCTCAGACGTATCGAATTGCATTCTGAATACGACGAATGTCTTTCTGATATCAAATAATTTTCATTTTTTGAAATTCACGATATAATACAAAGTTTATGACAAATTATTAAAATTTAATATTTGATATATAAATTTTATAAATCTAATGATATATTCTTAAAGTGTATGTAGCTGGGAGGAAAAGCCGACGATCAATTAAAAATTTTGACCTTTTATATTGAAGATATGGATTTTTTCCCCAAAAAGGCCTAATTTTTTTTGGTGTTATGGGAAAAAAATCCATATCTTCAATACGAAAGGTCAAAATTTTCAATTGATCGTAGGCTTTTCATCCCACCTACATACACTTTAAGTATAAATCATCAGATTTATAAAGTTTACTTCAAGTACTGTTAAATATCAAAAATATCAATTTTTAATGATTTGCCATAAAATGTGTATTACATTGCGAATTTCAAAAATCAAAATTATTTGATATCAGAAGGACATTCTTCGTATTCAGAATGCAATTCGATATGTCTGATGTGCTCTAATGTCCCACAATAAATACTGTCCAAACGTTCATACCCCACCCCTTAATTACGCCCAATAAATGTCAACATTTGTTGTCAATTCAAATCAAGGACTATTTGGGTATTTTTGAAACTCAATTCAGTTCTAATAATGCAACGAGCGACCACCTATCGACACACAAAATGTAGGCTTTAAATATATATTATGATAATAATCTTCAAATTACAGGATAAATTGACACTTGTCATGCTTGTTGAAATAAAATTGGTTGATTGCTTCACTTGAATATAATCACTGATAATGTGCGCCCAAATATTTAGGACGTGTTTCAGAACCTTGTTTTGTACGAGTGTCTTGTGACTCAAACAATGATTTTATTATATTTATATAGATTATATAGAGTTCAATCGCTGCTGCCGAGCGATCGATTTCTGCTAAATGCCTTTCAACATGTCCAGGTAATCATCTCATTGGCCATAGAATCGATCGCATGACGCTACAGCGATGAGCGATTTAACTATAAATCCGATAGATATCTGGGTACTTTATATTTTTCCTTAAGGGGTGGGGTATGAACGTTTGAACAGGATTTATTATGGGACATTAGAACACATCAGACATATCGAATTGCATTCTGAATACGAAGAATGTCATTCTGATATCAAATAATTTTGATTTTTTGAAATTCGCAATGTAATACACATTTTATGGCAAATTATTAAAAATTGATATTTTTGATATTTAACAGTACTCGAAGTAAACTTTATATATCTGATGATTTATATACTTAAAGTGTATGTAGGTGGGATGAAAAGCCGACGATCAATTGACAATTTTGACCTTTTGTATTGAAGATATGGATTTTTTTCACAAAACATCAAAACAAATTAGGTCTTTTCGGGAAAAAATCCATATCTTCAATATGAAAGGTCAAAATGTTCAACTGATCGTCGGCTTTTCCTCCCAGCTACATACACTTTAAGAATATATCATTAGATTTATAAAATTTACTTCGAGGACTGTTATATATCACAAATGTGAAAAATATCAATAAAATTATTACGCTCAAAACGCTCATTCCAGATCCCTTAAGTTTATAGTGGAAGATATCTGCCGATCAAATCAATACTGCACTGTACTGGTCAAGAGAAGAGTAATCGGATGTTGATGAAAAGAGTAGGCCTATATGTAGAGGAAAGTTTATGCAATATTAAAAGGCTTCATACCTGGAGAGGAGAAATCTTATAATTAATGTGAAATGACACGCCAATCTAGTAATTACGGGATCAACTAGTATTTATTGGAGCAGGCATTTTTGAAGCAGGCATCTCCTTACGTGTTTTAAGTTTACTCGAAAGTGGTAAGTACAAATGCGTGTATTTTTTTAATGGTACCATTAAAGATAAAGTGGCCATACGGCCGTATAAAATTAATGTTTTGTTCTCGTCCAGAGGATTTTCATGAATTGATGAGGGAGGGAGGTCCCCCCCCCCCCATGTAAAATTAGCATTGTTAGTAGTTTTTGGCCTTTTTCAACAGTGCTTGAGGAAAGGAGTGGCCTTTTTTGTGAGATTCTGAGGGATTAAACCCCCTAGAGTACCACAAAAAGACTTGGAAGTGATCGTGATCCGTGTTCTCTAATTAACTTATTTCTATGTATAAAGTTTTCCTGAAGTAATCAAAGTCTTAACAATTTTGAAAAATCTATAAAAAAACAATATCTGACAAATCCCATATGGTATTTTGTTGCTTGTCATTCACGGTCGCTTCTATTGTTGTTGTTGTTGTTGTTGTTGTTGTTGTTGTTGTTGTTGTTGTTGTTGTAAAGACCAAACGAACATATTCTTGTTTATGCCATAATATTGTAGTCTTTCAACCCTTTCACACCAAATTTGGACTGTGGATGTTTTTCATCATGTTCTACTGAAATGTGGTCATGAAAATGCTGAAATGCAAAAAAGAAAATTTCATGACGTCACACTTCGGTACTCTATTTGGTTAAATTTGAAATTGTATCATAATCCGGGACCTCCGATTTCATCCTGCTTTCAAAATCGGCGATAAGTTGTCAAAACTAACTTCACCCAATGGAATTTGAGGAACTGCTGAGATAATATTGGTGATGATGTTACAATCTAACAGCGGATAGGTGTGCGCCGTGTTCGGCTGCAACCGGCCTAGTAGACCTGATTCTGATGATTCACCAGCGGGTAGCGAAATTATCATGATTATAGCGCTTTAAAAAAATCATGCGCTATATAAATCTAACATGAATTTAATTGTGATATTTTATAAATATTTCTTGTTAACCGATGCGGAAGGCCGGGTCTGCAAATTTTCAGTGCATGATGGCTAGTATAGCTTCATGTTCAGTGTGATCAAATGAAATACTAGGCCTATATAGCTGGATATCATAAAATCGTGGAAAATGGTATCGCCTATCGCAAACCACCAAATCTGTCGTAGGTTTGAATTGCTGGTAGAATAACCGTGAATTTAGTGTCACACATCTACGATTTGGCTTGAAATAAGGCGAGACTGACGCCATTAACAGTTTTGGGAATATAGCCCACCGTTCGGTGAGCAAACTTGTGCTAAAATGTAAGTAAATAACTAAAATCGGATTACTGGAATAATACCAAACAGCAACGGACATTGAGTTAAGACTACGTGAGAAGTTTGGGGTAAGTAAAACATTTCCTTGTTATAAAAAAACAGCCCAAAAGCTGTCCAAAATTACACTTTTTATCACAAGGCGATATATCTCGAAACTAAATTTTGAGAGGGCCTACGCCGATTCTTTTAATTCTATTTTAAAATCTATTCGTCACCTGCAGTCTGATATGGTATCTATGGTTTCATCAAATTCTTGGTAACTAATGTGGAAGGTATGTTGGTTAAAAAACCCGATACTGTTAAAAATATCGGTATTTATGCAAGCGACCTTTCTATCGTGTAAAATGCATTGAAAATTGTCGGCTAAAGAGTGCATAAATAAAAATCGCGAACAGTAATATCAACAATAACTATCTACATTCCAAGCGGAAACGAAAAAAAAAAACATACAACCTTTTTTCGGGCAATCGCTGAAACCGAAATATGCAATTCTAGGCCATCTGTAAAAAGTGCGTGAGCGTTTATGACTATGAACTTGGGTCACCGAAACAAATGTTTATATTGGTGTCAGGCCTTTCAAATTGATACAATAATTAGCCCCCCAATAATGGCTTTCATTTTAACCGTTAGTTGTTAAACTGTGATTTTTACTTTTTAGAAATCAGTGAATGTATCAAAAACTTTTTGTAGATCGCTTAAAAATTGCTCCACCCCTTAAAATACCAACATCTTCTCTGCTACGATTTTAGAGCCAAGGGATGAGTGCAGGTATGGTTCCTCTTCTCTTTTCGACATACTGCAGTTACTGTCCGTTTTCCTATACACAATACACAGTGCTCTTTCCCATTGACGCGTGACCTCTACAAATAGCCTACGTTAAAAGTATGGGGATATGCCTAGTTAACGTCGCTGTGTGAAAAATAACCGGCCAATATTAAAAGTACTCTTCTAAAGTTCTAGAAAATATAGTTTTGTAACATGTCCTAAATTTTTAGCTAATTTAGATGTTTGGAAATATGCGTACTTTGGTGTTTTAGTTAATGTTATAGGTAATAGTACATTGCCTAGTTAACGTCGCTGTGTGAAAAATAACCGGCCAATATTAAAAGTACTCTTCTAAAATTCTAGACAATATAGTTTTGTAACATGTCCTAAATTTTTAGCTAATTTAGATGTTTGGAAATATGCGTAGGGCCCTACTTTGGTGTTTTAGGAAGGATATGTAAACGACAGATAACACCAAAAATATGAAGAAATTATTTCCAAACCGTGTTAAGTCTGCAAACCACCATGTTTCTCATTTTCAAGAACGCTGGTTAACAATAAGCACGTATTGTCTCATTTCGTAAACAAAGACCACACACAATTGTTCTCTAGCGCTCGCTTTATAATCGTTCACCCAACTGAAAGTATAATCCCAGCTCATTGCTCCATTGTACGTGTAAAGCAGACGCATATGTTGTGTGTATTTAACCAGAGAAGATATGATTTAATCAGTTGAGCTGTTTTCAATGAGTGTTATCTTGGTTTAATAGCTTTTAATGGGGTTTAAGTCCTGCAAAGGTCGAATTGAATTCTACTGTAGACATGACTGCATCATGAATAGTTCTTTAAAAACGTGCACAGGCATTACTCTCCCTGTATAGTGGTACTTTTAAATGACACTTCGGCAATTAGGTCTGATACTTATTTACCTTTTTGAGTTGATGTGTTTGTTTGTTTTATACGTGCATTTACGACATTTTATTTATGACAATATAGCGGATAACAACTTGGATGTTTGTGTGGTCATTATTGCTATCGTCATTGCTGTATCAGCCATGGTTCAATGATTTTAAATTTGAGCCCGTGTCTCTCAGCTTTCATCTACCACTTTCCTATTAAACCATATACAATCATATCAAAAACCAGTGATTATATAAAAGATCCATTCCTACATAAACACTCTTATTTATCCATGCATGCGAATCAAATTCTTTGACAGACAAGCTATTGTTGAGGGTGAGGAAATCTCTGGTCGTTGAATAAGTCAATGGACCGTTTGCAAAACATCGTTCATTTGGAGCCATTTCTCCGCAGCAAATAAATTTGGATAAACAAATTCAAAGTATTCGGCAATTTATTTCAAAACGATATAATCGACAACATTTTGTCAGCTGCTTACACATTTTTATTGATTTTTTTTGGCCAGAGAGAAAACTTTTGATTTCTCTGTATGCGAAATCTCTGGTCGTTGAATAAGTCAATGGACCGTTGGCACAATCATTGATTTGGAGCCATTTCTAGTTTTGGTAAATAAATTTGTATAAACAAATTCATAAAGTATTTGGCAATTTATTTTAAATCGATACAATCGACAACATTTTATCAGCTGCTTACACCATTTCCATTGATTTTTTTATTTCACTGCATACTTGCAAAGACCCTAAATATTTAGGGTCTTTGATGCGTGCATGGGTTTTTTATATAATTATTTTGTCCTCTTAACGGCTATTAGTTGTTATACACAACAGATCAATATATGGGACTGTAATTTTAAATAACATTCTTGTAAAATTGTTATTACATGATTGACATATCATATGCATATAAAGAAGAATAGTTTGAGCGATATTTGTACCCTTTATCCTTCCTTCCTACATACGCGCTGTATATCTCAATTTGTGAGTATTGTCGCATATAATACGTGCACAGTTTACCTATGCACGATCCTGGAACCTATATAGCAGATAATCAGACCGGAGATGACTTAGGCAATTATCGTAGCAGGGTGACAATATGCAACGTCAAAAAGCACGTTTTAAAACCTTGTATAATCAAGGTACTATTATAACAATGGATTCAATATTTTATCCCGACACTTTTTTTCACCTAAGACAGACATTTTTGAATTGATAATGAAGGGATCAGTGCTTTAAACATGATATAAGACAGCTTTAAGACGTATCCGTGTTAAGATGACATGCAACCAAAGACACAATCTATCCATAGGGAGGCCGGTGAGTTGTCAGGGTCTATTACTGACATCAACAATCACAGAGATCACCCTCTGATGATCGAAACCGTTAACAGGTAGGCATATTATAGGCATACGTCATTATGCACCATTATGTCACCATCTTCCCGTGTCTATGATCATACATGTATATGGTCAATTCCAGCGAAAGCGGGACAAAATTCTCTCTATGTTAACTTTCCACTTTAAAATGTCATTAATAAAGGAAATCACGTTATTGATGGAGCATATCATGTCACGTCCAATGTGCTCTCTTTGTGCATATAGGCCTTTACTAGCAAGTCGTACCAGAGGACAAGTTATGATAGCTTAAATGAATTGGCGTTACCCACGAATTCAAAGATAAAGCACCATATATGTCCTTGAATGTCCTTCAATCAAAATGAAATTATTACCGTTAGAAAGACGTTTGCATGATCTCTCATCATATGTAAAACGATTGAATTCCACCAAAGTTTGTGGACTCTGGAGGCCATTAAGTCAATTTGGCTAATAATTTTGTTGCCCGCGTATCAAAAATAAAATGATCGTTCTGAAAATGTTAAGTGAATATGCCATAAATGACTATATCATGAAACGAAGTTTCGTTCTATAATTCTGAGGTCCAAGTGATTATTTTATGCAAATACGTTTTACCCATAAAATTCCATAAAATCAAATTTGACGTTACCCACGTATCAACTGTTACCCACGAGTCCAGCAAATATAATTGCCATAACTTAAATTAACATTTAATGACTTTGGACACTGAATTTAGTTTGACAAGCGCTTAAAATTGTAAATCGTAAAAATACGTTCACCGCTTTAAAAAAGAATCTACGACGGTTGAAACTTTTGTTACCCACGAATCCCGAATAGATGCTAACCTTGAAAAATAAGGAGATTGTTTATTTTAAGTTTAAATCAGCACATATTCAAGCCATGGGTATGCTATAATTTTGACAGTACTTACAGTTTATACACCTAAGAAACGCAAACCCCAAACGGTACTATAGTACTTATAGCTTTACCCACGAATTCGGCGTTACCCACGAATCCAAGGATTTACTCGTAAATTATATGTTTCTTATGCATCTTAACATTTTGAAAACATGCGAAATAGGTTCCAAAACAGTCCTGTTTAATAGCGTCCTCTTGAAGGTATACTGAAGCTGCATCATGAAGTTTTGATTGATTATCCTAAATTACCATTTTTTGGGTAAATGCAATTGGTTAGAGAAACGGGAATCGTTGAAACACAATGGAGGAATAACCGCATGGTGGTTTCCAACCTTCTGTAATATTTTCTATTTTGCCGCTTACCAATACATACCTTCAAATATGTGTTACCCACGAACATTTTAGTTACCCACGAATCCCTACTTAAATTATAGTTAATAATGTATTGATAGTGTTTTAGTTCATAGGAACTGTCAAACACGAGTTAATAGAATATTGCAGCATGAAAATATGGAATGATTTTACTAAAATAATAATATAAAACTGTTTGCTCTGTCTATTTGAATTTGGCAACTTCATTATTCTCAAAATTTTTATACCCAAAATGCCATAATGATCCATTCTAAATATTCCATGTAGTCTGTATTTTGATTAAAATTCATTTTAGTGCCATTGCAGCCTGAATTATTGACATACGGAAAAGTATGTTTTATTTTTATTTTAAAAAATTAATAGGAATTGCTATTTTCCAGACGCTGTTACCCACGAATCCATCCGAGATCCTCATCCTGCGACGAGATACAGAATCTAACTTTATATTTATATGAAGCATTTATTCTAATCGTTCGAAATAATACAGTAATGTTAAATGACAGCCACTTTGGAAAGAGTTCGAAGAATTGACACAATCTTAACTGTACACCTGGTTCTTTCTTAAAATTTGTAATTACCAAAATATTTCTTTGTAGATATATGTAATAAAATTCTATTTTACGTTCAAAGTCTTCACCGATTTCTAGTGTATATGAGTCACACATAAAATATTGAAAGATATTAAAGAAAGTGAAATTTTATGGCGTACAACAGGTGAAAAATGCTTGAATTCGTGGGTAACATGCATATGCGCATTTAACACTTTATTTGGTCTAGCAACAAAAGTTATTTTTCAATCCGATGGCACTTCCACCTGATGATTCACTAGACATGATCGTCTCATTTGATAAGTCTAGAATTGAAAAGGAAAACATTTTCAAAATGGCCCCCAGAGAGAATTTTGGCCCGCTTTGGCTGGAATTGACCATATATGCTCTTCCTCCAGTTTGTGATTTTAAGCTGTATAGTAGTTAAAACTACTATACAGCTGACAGAGTATGCATATTTTCTTTGAATTTCAAAATTTCACAATTTTTTGCATTCCCGACCATGTGCATATGAGGTGAACAGGCCTTAATTTGAGCCTCAGCTATTTCATGAAAGTGTCTTTTTTATATATTAAAATATTTTGATTTGTATGTGTTCTTGTTACATTGCGTGTTGAAGCTTTTGGAATACAATAAATACAATACAATAAACGGAATTTATATAGCGCCTTAGCATAAGTATGAACAAAGCGCTTTACAATGATCTTAAAAGTACAACGTACACTACATCTTAGGCTACACTTAATGTACAACTTAATTAAAAATTAAAAACTTAGTTTGGAAACAAATAGGTTTTCAGGTTAGATTTAAAAGTGGCTAGACTATGTGAAGTACGAAGTTTTAAAGGTAATTTGTTCCAGAGAGCTGGCACAGAATTGCAGAAGGCATTATTCCCATATGTTGTGTGAGTTCTTTTACATTCAAGCAGACTGCCATCAGCATGTGATCGTAGGAACATACCATCAGAAAATGTGTGAGATTTTAGGAGATTTTGTATGTACAGTGGTGTTGTTTCATGTCTACTTTTATAAGCGAATGTGAGTAGTTTGTAGGTAATACGCTCATTTACTGGAAGCCAGTGAAGCTCTTTCAGCAGAGGAGTGGTGTGTTCCATACGGTTTGCCTTGAAAACAAGTCTGGCAGCTCTGTTTTGTATCTTTTGTAGTTTTTGTGTGTTTTTTACAGGAATGGAATCAAAAGGAATGTTCTAAGGGATCTGGAATGAGCGTTTCGACAGTATTTTTTGTGGGACATGAGAGCACATCAGACATATCAAATTGCATTCTGAATACTAAGAATGTCTTTCTGATATCAAATAATTTTCATTTTTTGAAATTCACGATATAATACAAATTTTATGACAAATTATTAAAATTTGATATTTTTCACATTTTTGATATATAACAGTCCTCGAAGTAAATTTTATAAATCTAATGACATATTCTTAAAGTGTATGTAGCTGGGAGGAAAAGCCGACGATCAATTGAAAATTTTGACCTTTTATATTGAAGATATTGATTTTTTTCCCAAAAAGACCTAATTTGTTTTGGTGTTTTTGGGAAAAAAATCCATATCTTCAATACGAAAGGTCAAAATTTTCAATTGCTCGTTGGCTTTTCATCCCACCTACATACACTTTAAGTATAAATCATCAGATTTATAAAGTTTACTTTGAGTACTGTTAAATATCAAAAATATCAATTTTTAATCATTTGCCATAAAATGTGTATTACATTGCGAATTTCAAAAATCTAAATTATTTGATATCAGAAGGACATTCTTTGTATTCAGAATGCAATTCGATATGTCTGATGTGCTCTAATGTCCCACAATAAATACTGTCCTAGCGTTCATACCCCATCCCTTAATATAATGAGATTCCTACATTGTACGGCGCGGCATTGTCATGATGATTGTTGTAACAATAATTAAGTCACAATTTCAAGCAAGATAAATCAAAACCACAAGACAATTAAAAGAAAATCACTTCTTAATTCTTTGACTGATCGGACTACGTATCCTTAAGGGATCGGACCGAATAGCAATGTTTATGTTTACACCGGATTTTTGTGGGACATGAGAGCACATCAGACACACCAAATTGCATTCTGAATCCGATCATCCGTTGCTATCCGATTCCTTAAGAGACTGGGAAAAATGCACACTATATATCGCCATGCTCTTTCTTCCATGATATCACACTTTAAGGTGACAATTTATATAAGAAAGAAAACGCCTGGCAGGTGGGCCTATGCTAAGGGCATCCTGAATAATAAACCTGAAGACCTGAAGTGATTCCTCTCACCTGGATAAATAGCCTGGCTTTGACGCGTTTTGACCCCATCCAGTGCCAAGCTGATACAATGTACTACGACACATCCACCCTACATACCTTTTTTTGTCTACCTTAGTTACGTAAATTACAGAATACCGCGTTCACGTACGTACTTATACGTCAACGCGGTTTGTAAAATCTATGAAGATCTGTTGGATTACAGTTTTACGTTTATTGATTCAAATGATATTCAAGCAAACAACAAACCATGCGTGTATTTGGGGGGTGGGGCTTTGGGGCGTGAGCCCCGGGGTAAAAGCAGGGGCTGCCAACACGAAGGGCGGCGGAAGAAGAAGGGGCGGCAAAAAGAGGGGCGGCGGAAGAAGGAGCGGCAAAAAGAATTAGTAAAGAAAAAAGGGCGGAAAAAATTTGAAAAAGTATAAAAATTTTTGAAAAAATGGTGCTATACATTTTAAATGTGTTGCTTTTAGGGAGCAAGCGCTTATAATCCTTGTATAATTGTATTCACCAAAATTTATTTATTTGATTGAGTACTCAAAATTTTAACACTCGTATCACGCAGCAACTAGTGGGTCAATTGTGCTCTTTTGTCTTCGCAAGAAGGAGAACAATAAGGATGTAAGTTTTGCCATAGACTGGTTTTGCTTAAGGGATCTAAAAATGAGCGTTTATTGCGTTTCGACAGTATTTTTTGTGGGACATGAGAGCACCTCAGACCTATCGAATTGCATTCTGAATACGAAGCATCTCTTTCTGATATCAAATAATTTTAATTTTTGAAAATCACGATATAATACAAATTTTATGACAAATTATAAAAATTTGATATTTTTCAAATTTTTGATATATAACAGTCCTCGAAGTAAATTATATAAATCTAATGATATATTCTTAAAGTGTATGTAGCAGGAGGAAAAGCCGACGGTCAATTGCAAATTTTGACCTTTCGTATTGAAGATATGGATTTTTAAAAAAAAAAGACCTTATTTTTTTTTTGGTGTTTTGGGAAAAAAATCCATATCTTCAATACGAAAGGTCAAAATTTTCAATTGATCGTCGGCTTTTCATCCCACCTACATACACTTTAAGTATAAATCATCAGATTTATAAAGTTTACTTCAAGTACTGTTAAATATCAAAAATATCAATTTTTATGATTTGCCATAAAATGTGTATTAAATTGCGAATTTCAAAAATCAAAATTATTTGATATCAGAATGACATTCTTCGTATTCAGAATGCAATTCGATATGTCTGATGTGCTCTAATGTCCCAAAATAAATACTGTCCAAACGTTCATACCCCAGCCCTTAAGTGCTTAAGATAATATTGGTTTACCTGGGTAAATGAGAAAGTTTTACTCTATTAAGGTTATTAATTATTTTAAACTGTTGTGATTTGGTAGTTCACAGCATCTTACGAATGGTAGTGAGCTTTGGCAAAAACTGCATTGCTCAATTCATAGCGAGCGTGTAGAAGAATTAAAATATCACAGAGATACTGTTATAGGTGCTGCGGTTCTTGAGTTACGTTGTAAAGAGCGCTGAAACAACAACACTTTTGTAAAACGTACATAACTCATTAACAACAATAAATTAAGCAAGTTTGCAAGGTATACGATTTGTAGAATGAACTTTTGCAAAACATCAAGGTGTTTATTTTCAATAATATATTGATCTAGATAATGAAAATCGATTTTTAGGTTGCTTCGACCAACAATACCTCGTCTACCCTTAATTCAGCATTCAACAAAGGATGAGATATTTAGGAATACTTTCTTTTTTGTTCAAAGTGTTTATTAACTCATCAATCTCTTGTTGTGCTGTATCACCTTTTGTTGGTCTGTCCCTGAAGTGAAATTGTGACAATTAAAGTTAACTCCTTATCATGATTTAATCCTTAATTATCAATTGTATTTCACAGACGTTGTGTCGTCCTTATGAATAAACTGACACGAAAAAGGCGGAGATGATGATACTTTGAAGTGAATATATCAATTTATTAGTAATATAATTTGAGAGATTATTAAACTTAATCATGTTAATAATGTACAGATACAAATATTTTGTTACCTGACAATCATATTATTATTCACAATATTGCCAGCCAGTTAGCTAAGAACTAATTACCTGAGAGGATGTTTTCTTCCTATAATCTGAAATGTGAAGAGGGGTAATAACTTCCGCAATCAGAACTTTATTGTCTTTATAGAATATTTCACTGAGCTACCGTAATGGTAATAATATAGCTAATGATGCATCATGCATGATCTAATTTTAAGGACCATGCATATAACTGGTAAAACATATACAAACATGATTATTTATCTAGCGAGTGACTTCTTATTTTGTATGGACAATCGTCTTCAACATAGATCCTCAAGATTGCTTATTATTGTATACGGTTTGTCGTATTTATACCGCAGCTAAAACACCTTATCTGCTATATGAAAAGGGAGTGGTGGGCATTATGTTTTACTTAAGGGGGTGGGGAGAGGACACATTACAAAATTATTCGATGAAATAAAATGTGCTACCAACCCAGCAAACACAAAAACATTTTCAAAACGTTTTAAAAGAGTGATATTTTGGGTTTTGGTTTAGGTAAAAACGTTTTAATAACATTAAATGCCGGTTGTATGAAGGTCATGAAAATGTTTTTAAACGTTTTGTTTGAAAACACACTACAACAATATTTTTAAAATGTTATTGTAAACTATTTTTGGCAAACATTTTTGTCAAATATTTTGTCAACACTTATTGTTAAAATATTATGTTAATATATTTGCAGTAGGTTATCAAAAATGTTTGTTAATGTTATGAAAACGTTTTATACCCGTTATATACCATTTATATAACCCGACATTTAAACGTTTTCGGACAACCTTTTATAACCTTTTGCGAATGATGTCAAAAACGTTTTGTATTTGCTGAAATTGCTGGGAACAATACTGCGCTAATGCAGTAGTTAGGCTCAGGCCTATCATACTTGCCCTTATCTTTCGGAGTTTTCATTAACACTACAGATCTCTAAATGTTCACAATGAACTTGTCCATGCTATCGTGGTGCTGTCAAGTTCTGCTTGTGTTGTCAATCACGACGGAACAGGTAGGCTACAGGAAGGAATAGACCTACATTATTTCTTCTTTTATCTAGGCCTATAGGTCTGTGTATCAAGATTATGATTGGAAAGGCGTGATAGTTTTCATTGAAACTAGAACATTTTGCCGGAAGCTAGACAAATGTTGTGTCGAGAGTTTCACTCAGTCTTCTGTTGATATTAATGTAGTGCGTGTTGCGGCTGCACGACTAGCCCACTATCAACATTTCCATTGACTGGTGGTGCTGCCCTAAAGAAGGGATTACCCTCTGACATAGAGATTCCCGAAGTGTGATAACATGACGATCATCATCATCTCGGTCCTTTGCACTCCAAACTATATATTATGTAAATCATGATCGTCCTTGTATTTTACCATGTTCATGCTTCATAACCTATCATAAATTTGTGTCTTATGAAATTATTGGAGGGACCAGAGGCCAAATTCACCTTTTCCACGAATGCAGAACAATAATACACTGTTGATTAAGTTAACAATATCTGGTCTTTAATTAAAAGTAAAATATGATTGATACATGAACATACAATTATATTATAATCACACTTTTAAATTATCACTATACTTTTACCATGTTCATGCTCCATAACCTATCATAAATTTGTGTCTTATGAAATTATTGGAGGGACCAGAGGCCAAAAGCACCTTTTCCACGAATGCAGAACAATAATACACTGTTGATTAAGTTAACAATATCTGGTCTTTAATTAAAAGTAAAATATGATTGATACATGAACATACACTTATATTATAATCACACTTTTAAATTATCACTATACTTAACCGGCAGTCTTCTTCTTGATTATAGAGTTCTGTTGTAATGTTCTGGGCAGCTGATATATATCCTTGTTCACTTGTCCTGCGAAAAATCACTGTTCAGCGAAGTTCACTGTACACAATGCATTTATATATCCTTTGCGTATAAAATCCTCGCACAGAAATGGTGCTGCTTTCTCCAAATACCTAACTCCTTGCACAGATGACGATCTCCAAAAATGATGCTTCTTTCACCAATCACTCTCTTTTTCCAGGAAACAGGCTTCTTTCTGCGCTGATCCACTTTATTGACACGGGGCAAGATCGCTTTCGGGCGGGGCACCGTGTATTCACCCATATCTACACGGGACATACCGTATGGATAGGTACCATATCTACACGGAGAACACCGTGGCTGGATAAATATCCCGTCAAAATGCGTAATACGTATATATTTTAAATTTGTAACAGCATAGAATATAAAAACTAGTATTTTTATAAGTTACATTTCAAGGTCGTTACATTAAAGTTACTTTTAGAAGCCGCCCGTCAACCTTAAGGTTACGCTTTCTTGCACTGCGGGGCCATTATATTGGGGTCCCACTTGGAGTGTTTAGTCGTCGTATGGGATTCACTGGCCTCGGGCCTACCGGCCCTGCGGCCTTGATGTTTTTTGTTGATACTGGGGTCCTAATTCTCCGGGCTAATTCCTAGGTTAGCATTATACAGTATATAAACAGTCAACAGTTTTTCTGTCGGTGTCATTCGGTAAGAGACAAAACATGGCTCTCATGGGATAACACGCGCAGTTGCTGAACAAGAACTTAACATTATTTTATCAACATTCTACTAAAATCCGGAACTGAAATAATACCTCATCACGTTAAAACCTCCATGTATGGTCAAAAAAGATAACGCACGGGCACGTCCACTACCGTAAAATGGGGTAACTTTGGGCACTTTTCAGAGGTTTTTAAACCACTGTTTCCAAACAAAACCAATTATATTGCTAATTATCTCTTTTTATGACAATAGGGTTCCCTTCTACACCTTGAAGTTGAAAAAGATTTTCTAATAATTTTGTAAGGGTGCCCTAGGGGTTCAAAATAGCCTGACCAAAGTTACCCCGCATTTGGGGAAACTTTGGTCAGAGCATACATTCCATGAAGAAAAAGAAATCAAAAAAATTGATCTTCGCTGTATAAGGGCAAGTTGTTGTTTTTTATTACATTTGACCCCTTGCAAAATTAATTCAGCACACATCCTTGCTCACAAATATCGATTTTATTTTTCTGAAAAAATGTAAAAAATGCTCATTTTTGGTCAAAAATCCGATTTTTTCATAAATTTCGAGGAAATTGGACATGAGCGACTAATATTTCTTCCAAATATATTTCTGAACAAATTGACACCAAATATGACTAAAAACAATATCGCTGTACAAAAATATGACCATTTAAAAAAATATATATTTGACCGACCAAAGTTACCCCGCTGACCGAAGTTACCCCATTTTACGGTACTGATTATCACGCAACACATCATGTCTTGCATGTTAAGGAAGAAAATATACCAATTTATAGCATATCACGCTCACAGTTAATACAAACAATGGTGACGTGTCTAATGTTTCACTTAGATCTATATCATGAAACCATAATAGCGGACTTGAATTAAGAAATTAAAGAATTCAAAATGTTACCTTAATAGCAGGGCGCCTGTTCCTATACATGATAAGATGCTGCGATACGAACGTTTTATCCCAGCGTATTTAGGACAGCATGCAGGTATAAAAAGACAAATTTACTTTCTTAGTGTTATTTCGGTTAAATTGTATATATTAGTTTACACCTGTCTCTCGGTTTTGTAACCACTGGGCTCGAATTTGGTCCATAAACGAGCCGGACCAGTGGTAACAGTACTTGCCCGGTGTAAAGTTGTAAATTTTGAGTGCTGTAAGACAGTAAGTAAAAAATAAAAGTGCCACTTCATATAATAGAACGTACACATATTTAAGCTTATCCGTTGCGTAGGCTTATAAAGCCATCAAGTTTAAACTAAACTAACGATCCTCAATGTGCACTGTTCAAGAATATCTTTCGAATACTACAAGCCAGTGTCTGCAAACTTGGTAAAACATCACATTATGTAATCTGTATTTGATTTTAGAGAGCAAGGTAATATCAATATGCTTTTAAGCTTGGTTTCAGTCATTTGCATCAGTCTGGTCCATCAGGACTCAAGCGTGTGTCCAGTCGGACTTTGGTTCATGTATGTGCATTCTGGGAACGATACTCATGAAAGTGATATGTGCTCCAAGCTCCAGGCGAAGTTTGAGATATTTCGGTATGTGGAAATACGATATTCAACCAAATATTTTACATAAATCATAATGCATCTTTCATATTCAATTATAGTTTTCGCTTTTTTTGCAGAATGCATGGTGAGTTATACATGAAACATGAATAAACTACTACTGCTTCAATTCAATTTATTAGATAAAGGCAATGAAAGCTGATCACGCGGCGGAAAGTATCTTTAAAAGTTTGTCCCACAAAAGTAATGAAACGTTATTAAAAGATTAGAAAAATGTTTTAAACATTCTATATTTATTATCAACAAATGTTGTCAAAATGTTGTCAAACTTTTATTGTAAAATAGTTATTGTAAAATAGTTTTTGCAAACATAAAAATGTTTTATGGCCACTTCGGATTATATAGTCGACATTTAAACGTTTTGTGCTCCCTGTCGAATTAAAATTGCTAAGAAAACGTTTTTTTATATGCTTAAAAGGGTTGAAAAGGTTTGAGAGAGTAAATCTTAAGTTTGTATTTAACCAAGAAATGTTAATTATGTTATCATGGTGAGCCTGATCAACAAGAGAGATCCCATTAAGATACAGCCTGTCTCAAAAACATTGTGCAAATGAAAAGCGCCCTCTTTGGCAATAAGGGAATATCGTTGTGACATGATGCTTACATCAACGTCAAGGGTGTTGTCTTAGCTCTTAAATGCCGTTTGTTCTGCTTGCTTTAATCTCGAGATATGTTTAGTTACCAACGAAATGGTAAAATCACAATTGTACCACTTTTACTAGGGAAGAGGGTTGTACATGTAAATCAATGATAGCATTAAGGGGTCGAGCAATCTTTTGTCAAATTGCTCAGAAATGGGAGGAATCTGCCATGTTTGCTGTGAAGAGTTCCTTCGTGAAATCAAAAGAATGCATCAATTAACACAACAATACAAAACTGTTTTTACTGTTTTTACTGTTTTATCATGATACAGGTATAATGATTCTCTTTTTCCACTTATAACAGATTAAAAGATAATTAAATATTTCACATTCTGCTGTAAAATTAAATACATGTGCATGTCAATGATTTTATCATAGTAAATACTGTTCTCTTTGTCACTCAAGACTTGTTTTAAAAAAGACAAACAAATATCGCACACTTATAGGTTAAAAAGCGCGTATTACTTGTTGGGAGAGAAATTAGACAAAATAATGCACGCGCGCTGATGCTGATGCGTGTAATGCACAAGCCCCAAAGGGGGAGTTTATTAGACGCATCAACCAGCTTCAACCCCAGCTATCATTGATTTACATGTACAGACCTCTTCCATAGTAAAAGTAGCTCAATTGTGAATTTACCCTTTCTAAACATATCTGGAGATTAATATAAGGAAATTGAACAGAACAAACGGCATTTGAGAGCTAAGACTACGCCCTTGACGTTGATGTAAGTATTATGTCACGATGGTATTTTCTAATTGCCAAAGAGGGCGCTTTTTGCATGCACAATTGTTTTTGAGAACATATTCTCTTTGCTTCTGATATACGATATATTGATTTCAACTATCATATTCGAATTCTTGATTCATTTCAAAACATTACCAGTTGAGTACCCTGACTGGATCGAGCCAAGTTTGTTTTCACATATCAACTATTACGTTGTTTTAAATTACGTTCAAATATCTAAAAGGGGAAGGGGCACAAATGAATTATCTTAAATGATATTAAATGTTAAAGGGAAGGGGCAACATCTGCAGAGCTTTTGAGTGACAGATATAACAAGTGTTTCATCAAGGAGTGTGGTCATGAAGAGTCATAGGGATTCGAACGTCCAAAAAGATGTTGATCTCTTATCGTATAATGCCACATACTTTGACAAAGGGAAATTGTTCAAATTATCTGTCTTTATATCTTCGACCAGTTGCTATGATTTTCAATCCCTCCCGCTGAATTTTGCTGGTGGTATTTGCGTTCGATCACATAGATCCGTCATTGAATCACAAAGACACATCGAAGATCTTCCAAAAGTATTAATAATGTTATTATTGTAGGGAGATCGTGCATTTTTGACTCTGAACAAATTCTCAAATTGGTGACCTGCCATTACATAATCGAGTTGATAAGATGTTTGGCAAGACCAATTTTCCGAAGCGAAGTACTCCAATACTTGTTATTCCTTCATGTAATTTTACCGACCCAAATACTTGAAAAAGTTGTGCAGATGCGACACACCCAAATATAACGAAGCTATCTGCCTCCTCCCCATCTAAAAGTCCTTATCCCTCCTTAATTTATCATCCGGAAGACCAGCCTTCTATTACAAAATCTTGGGACTGATGCCAAACATGAGAGCCATCATTTCCATATCATATTATTTATAGACTGATTCGTCATAAATATGATATGCTCTATCATAATCTGATTTGGCTCCTGTGTATATCCCCCGTCGCTTCCAGGGATATCGCAATTTTTTCCATGCGTCGTGGGTTTGGATGTGTGCGACATGCAGTTGTTGATAAAACAAAAGTGCTCGACTTGAACGTCAAATAATGTCTCTATGCAACGCCTTAAACATTATCGCAAACCTTGGTTGAACTTATGACGTAGCACAGTTCCTTGTACGCATAGCTAACATGGGCGTATTATAGTCCTACGGTTATATAATGTGTTCCGGCACCTGATATCCACAGTTAACTGTTTTGTGACAAAATATTAAAATAAAGGTTGTTAAAGAAATGATCAATTGAATGTGATTGAACATTCCCTGGCAAAAATAGGGGAAATGCGATTCCTCTCCTGTTCCGGTCTATTTCATGAGTCTGTAGTAGCTTGAGTACATACTTTAGTGCTTGCAGCTAACTTACCTATTTGCATATGTTGCCACATGCGTGTAATACTTATTATCAAGTGTATATAATTGTGTCACCATGTGCTAAGAGGATAACTGGAGATGGTAAATTGCTACATTGCCAAAATGGCTGTGTTATCATTCCAGTTTGATGAAGAAGAAAAAGAAAAGCACGAAAAGAAGAAGAAAGGAAAACGAAGAATTACAAAGACAATTAATAGCAAGAAGTAAAAATAAAAAGTTGGTTCAAAAATTCAAGTTGGTTCAGTTGCCCACAAATACCATATACCAATCGATTTGTTGCACCTTTGCCAATTATATCTTATATTTGACCATCTACAGCTATTACTTTAAATCATTGTTAAATCATTGATTTTCCAGTGAATATCCGTGATCATGTGCAAATGGAAAAAGAGCATCTTTTATATATTTATTCTATTGAATAATTGTATCTATTGAACCTATATATTTGATTTCCAACTTGTCGATTAAAATGCATTTGCCACCCAGAATTACAAAATTAATGTTTTCATGCGTTTAAATGGAAAATCAATGCGGCCCTATAATTAGTTAAGTATCTGTATACATGCTGTAAATGATCAATGAAATCAAATGCTTTACACAAATCAATATACCCACTGTGTATCTTCCCGTAGACATGCAGATAGAGCAGGTAAAATAGTCCTATACACAATTCAATACATTGCAGCATGTTTATCTTGCTATTATTGCACCTTTAACCCAATAAAGTCACAATCTTTTAAGGGGGTACTACACCCATGTGGTAAATTTGTAACTGTTTTTGCATTTTTCACAAAAAATAATTACACACTGGTAACAAAAGTTATGTATATCATTGGGGCAAGGAATCAATTACTACACTGAAATTTCAGTGACTCAAGACAAGCGGTTCAGTATATATGATAGGAAACGAGGTACATCCTAGAGGTACCTTATTTCTGATCATAAATAACAAACCGATTGTCTTTGGTCACTGAAATTCCAGTGTAGTAATTGGATTTCTTGCCCCTATAATATACATAACTTTTGTTACCACTGTGTTATTAGTTTTTGAGAAAAATGCAAAAATATACACAAATTTATCGAGGGTGTAGTACCACCTTAAATATTGAGTAGTTCAGGGTATCATTTCAGTGTAGAACTCATTAACTTCTACTTGTGTAAACCCCCCATTCATTAGTATATCGATCACCGAATTGCGCAAACATATATATTTTACTTGTGTCGTTTACAGCGTTAAAATTACAATACCACTTAGAAATTCAACAAGTACCAGCTAAATATTTGTTAAGTACTACTTAATATTTTGTTCAGCACCAATTATTTGTGAAACCATTACGCTGTCAATTTGCACTCTTTAAAGAAAGCAAAGCGTGTGTTTTTTTCTCTGTGCGTTTCTTCTGTCTCAGAAAAATCATTAATATCGTCGACCAATGTTCACAACATTAGAACTTATGTTCTTGTGCATGCTGTTTATTTTCAAAGTATGTTCAACACTTCAAAGACGATAGGAGTCTGTTCTCTATTGCTTTAACAACATGACCCACAACACTTAAATAACATAATGACTACCGTTGAAATACTTTACCACAATAAACAGAGGATGTCACCCTGTATATACCCGACATTTTGACACGATTTTGTCAAAGATGCCTGAAGAAGATCACTCATAGAAATAATATAACTCGCGGCATTTTGGATTCATGAACATGTAGGCTACTGAGTATGTCATGACTGTATTAACAGGCTAAAAGCACGCTTAGAGACTTAGCAAAAGTAAGAATTTTTTTTCTTTGCAAAACATTTTCAAATGTCTTCAAATATGTTACTGTCTTCAGTGTTCCTCACCATATGTGTGCTATTATTGTCCACTCGGAAAACAAAAACAAAAATCATTATTTGTAAATCTCATTCGATATAGCCTACGACAATAGTATTATATCGGTGTCGATAAGCTTGTATTTGAGTGAGAATTCGTTATTTCGATATCGTATTATAAGTTCGATAATATCCATTCATTGCTAAAGCGCATTGATTATGTGGCCTTATAAAAATTAACAGAATAAAGGGATTCAAAAAGGTGGTTTAAAACTTTGGTTTCATGCGAACAGCCGGGTTTGTGCGGAGGTACATCTTAATGTTAACTTAATGAGAGAGGAAATTAAGCTAATTTTAAAAGCTAGTGAATGATTAATCTATTGTCTGAAATCAGACTGAAATCAAATGAGTCCTCAAAACATAAGCATCACATAGTCACTGCGCGCATTCGTCCTCAAAACATAAGCATCACATAGTCACTGCTCGCATTCGTCCTCAAAACATAAGCATCACATAGTCACTGCGCGCATTCGTCCTCAAAACATAAGCATCACATAGTCACTGCGCGCATTCATATAGGCTAGGCTATATTTGATGTTGATCTTTTATAATTATGATGATTACTTTCTTGAAAAAATATGTGCATTCTATATTTCTATTAACCCTATTACTCCTACAGATTATCATTTTACATGTACCTCGTAATAGCACATAGGCTGTCAAATATCACATTTTATTCGAACTAAAAACACCATCCCCTTAGACCTGCCAATCTCAGATGGCTTGAGTCAAGTTCAATTCTAAACCAAAATGTAATTAACACACGAAACAGAAATCTGATCATGTTGTTTATGCTATGGTAGCATTATGTTTCAGTCTAAATCCCTCATTATAAATGACCAGGTTAAATATCAAATATTATTACAATACATAACAATAGGTCACATCTGTATTGTCTAAGGCAAAATAACCATAACTTGTTTATCCGCCCACAGCAGCCAACAGCCGACTGGCTGGCCGGTAGCGGTCAACACCCGTTTCCCCCCTCCTGCAGACAAGAACCTTAGTTGACCCCAGCTCTTACTGATGTTGCAGACTATGAAAAATTCATTTCTCGTGTTTGTGGTTTTGACACAGTTTATGAAAAATTAAATTTCTCAGGTTTAGGTCAGTTACAGAGAAGCTAATGTAAGTTTCTGTAATAGTTGTCACGACATGATTCTGATCAAGACATGTGAAGCAATGTTACTTTGATGATGTTAGTTCTATGTATTTTGTAGAGCATGAAAGTAAAAATTTAGTTAACAATATATAGTTCACTACAAGGGATAAAGAATCGTGAGACAATGATTCAAGGTTCAATCTCATTTGCTATCTACTGGTGATAGCATGACGGTCATCTTTCACAGTGGTCATCATTATGAATCAACATTTACATTACTGCAATATGTGTTTATGATACCAATGAAATTATAAACAGGGATAGATTAATTTAATTTGCTATTTATTACTAACCTTTTCAAAGTAAGGTTTCATACTTGAATTTTTAGCTCTGAAGACAAAAAAAATGACATGGTATTTGCACTCAAACATTCATATTTCGAGTTCATGTTTCGACACTTTTGGCACGTTTGGGGCAGGTATTTTGGTTTGTTTTTGCGTGCTGCGTTGTAAGATCTTAGATGTGTCGATGTGGGGGCTGGGTGTAATAGGGTGGGGTGTTTGTGATACTGGAAGATAAATTCCCTAAATAGGCATTCCATTATGTAAATTGAACCCCCAACCGCCAGTAAGTTTCAAAGTAGCTTGCTAGCTAGCTTTATTATATTAATATTATTAAACACATGACCTCATACTGATATGCACGTTTCCTCGACTCTACGCACCGTATAATCTCTGTTAAATCTGTAACTAAATTCTGCTCTTATCACTTTAATCGATCTGTGGTATGATTTTAAACGCAAACTGTAACTAAATCCCAGCTCATGGCACGCGTCATTGCAAAAGTATTTGTATATGTTGTATGTGTGCCAAGGTTACATGTTTTAAAAATCATTCTCTGATTCAGAGTTATTTTATTTCCAAATTTAGCATCTTCAATATTGAACCAACGCGGCAGGGTTTTTCTCGTAATCAAACCTGTCATGTGAGTACACCCCTTCATGATTTTAGTCAGCTCTGATAATAAGTATATACATACACGCATGAATGCACTTACCAGAGTGACGTTTCGGGCCTAAATTCACGTACAAAACGACATTAGGACAGAGGCTGTTGACACCATAAAGAAAATGCAAGTTCCTTTAGAGACCGCCTGTCACCCTTGCTTTCTTGCCCTGCGGGGCCATTCTCCATTAGTTGCAAGTCCTCACTATGCGGGGAATTTTCGGCTCGGCCCTGCCGGACTTGCGGTCTTGATGATTTTAAGCCCTGACGGGCTGAGGCTCAGTATCAACAAAACATCAAGGCTGCAAGTCCTCGCTATGGGAGTTTCTGGCCTTGGCCCTGCCGGACTTGCGGTCTTGATGATTTTAAGCCCTGACGGGGTGAGGCTCAGTATCAACAAACACATCAAGGCCGCAAGCCCGACAGGACTGAGGCCGGAAACTTCCATAGTGAGGGCGTGCAGCCTTGATGTTTTTGTTGATACTGAGCCTCGGCCCGTCAGGGCTTAAAATCATCAAGGCCGCAAGCCCGGCAGGGCCGAGAACGCAAACTCCCATAATGAGAACTTGCAGCCTTGATGTTTTTGGCAGGGCAAGAAAACAACGGTGCACGGGCTAAATTCACGTACAAAACGACATTAGGACATAGGCTGTTGACACCATAAAGAAAATGCAAGTTCCGTTAGAGACCGCCTGTCACCCTTGCTTTCTTGCCCTGCGGGGCCATTCTCCATTAGTTGCAAGTCCTCACTATGCGGGGAATTTTCGGCTCGGCCCTGCCGGACTTGCGGTCTTGATGATTTTAAGCCCTGACGGGGTGAGGCTCAGTATCAACAAACACATCAAGGCCGCAAGCCCGACAGGACTGAGGCCGGAAACTTCCATAGTGAGGGCTTGCAGCCCGTCAGGGCTTAAAATCATCAAGGCCGCAAGCCCGGCAGGGCCGAGAACGCAAACTCCCATAATGAGAACTTGCAGCCTTGATGTTTTTGGCAGGGCAAGAAAGCAACGGTGCACGGGCTACAAAAAAACACCAAAGAGTTCTGGAAGGACCAGAAAGACCCATGTAGACCTTAAAAGGCTCTCTAACTTCTAAGGCCATGAAGAACCATTTACTCTTGAGGGTTCTACATAATATTTTCGTAAGATTACTGGTCTTATTAAAAAAATACCTTTCAAACTCAAAGTATTTTCAGGTTATTGACACTTACTGTTTCCTTTGTTTTACCTTTGTTATTAAGAGTTCAATTACCGAACCGTAGATCTCTAAAATCTTTGTCTTTCCAACATAATAATATGTAATAGTAAACTACCATGAAGTACATGGTAAGGTGAATTATGGAAAAGTAACAATATACGAGATCATCATAACGTCAGTTGATGCACCTGGCATTCCATTTCTGTATAGATTTCAGCCAATACGTACGTTTTGCCTTTGGTATAATATTATACACTGATTTCTACCTGAATATTGTCAGATTATTGACGTCATTGATAACATCCCACAATGCAAGGCGTTCAGATTACATTCTACACAAACCTGGTACCTCTAATATTAAGTGTTACACCTATAAAACTAGAGAATTATGGGATATCATCTAGTATGTCTAGTCATCTTGTCTACCATATGGATGAAATTTTATGACCTTTGCCCTGCGTGCATTGGATTGTGGGTACTTTTATTCAATTATTTAGAACTTGTTAGTTCGCTATCATGGTGAGAGTGCTTTTGGGTATCAAAATTAGGATATTCAATTACGCACCCCGTTAAAACAATAACCAGGATCATTTTCCACAAATGATCATGATATTTGATAGCCAAGAAAAAAAGAAGAATTATTAGCTCCTGGTACAAATACTGGTATCAGTTAGCTCATGATCATTAACAAATATGACAATTAAAATATGTGAAAGCTTGAAACAATTCGCTTTAGAAGTGTACATCTTGTTACTTATTTACTTAAACCAAGTTATTTGTGATCAAGATTGTGATTTATAATTATCAAATGGATTTATTTCAATAAGTATGTACTTTGGCAATTTTCATGGACATGGCGCAACGAATTGACAACATAACGATATTATGATTTACCTTTAAGCTCAAAAGAGAATGATATATAAATACATAATTATTGATTTTTAAAATAGATAATAATCAATTAATTTATAAAAAGCTTTAGAAAAGATAGCTAACATTGGTAAAGATTGCGTCATCGTGTGTGTTGTCGAATAATAGCTCTATGAGCTACTTACATTAAAGTCGATGTATACTGTCACATCCAAATACATAATATACTAGTACATCTAATTTGTTGCTTAATGTAACACAAAATTCCTTAGAACTGTACATTCTTGTCATAAAAGTCTTAAAACTAGAAATCTTGGTCATTTAAAGTGGATCCAGTGTTTTATTCGGAACAGGTACTCTCTAAATACATAAGTGCCTACAATGATAGTACTGGTTACATTATAAAAGTGGAGAATAAACTGATACATAAAAATAAGTACAAAAAACATGATTGAAAGAAAGTGGAACTTTACAACATAGTAACAGCGCATTCTTTATCACATTTGTCCCCTAGGATATAATTGAGGCCTTTAATGGTGTTAAATACAAATTTATATTTCAAAGCAGGAAGCAGGTGATACGTATACATGGTGTAAGGGAGGTAAACCTGGATATTAGTGTGCCCTTTCAGCGTGTATTCCTAAGCATTGCTCTCTAATATAAACTTTCTATTGTACAATGCTTATTTGCCCTACTACTTTTGCAATGGCTTTTGGGGTATTCGGTTTACCCTTATGCCAATCAAACTATTGTGTGTATCATTCGGGTGGTCCAAGCAACTTTGCTGGGGGTAGATCAAGTAAGATACTCAAGAATACCTCAATTCAAATGATATTGTAATATTATAAGATGAGGTCACCGTCTTATAACTGATTGGAAGATTATCAAAAGATGAAGTATATCAGGTATATGAGGCGTGACAAAGTGGTTTGCATTGACAGCTCGTGTGTATGACTTTAACTGTTATATTGACAAAAGTTTGGATAGTTATCATCTCAAATGATCAGTCAAGTTGCTGTTTTGGTATAATCTTTTGGAATTGCCAGTGGAGCCTTTCAAGTGGATATTTGAAAATGTTTGTTGCTCACGCAAACATATAACTGTTGACTTTATAGCGTAAGGCTCGAGTGGATCTATACTTGCACTGCTTTGCATTTTGAAATACTACTAGCACTACGTTGGACTGGACGTTGGACTATCACTGACATGGTTCATCTGAACCCCGGGATCTGAAGCTTTTACTTACTACTTTGGAAGATCTCGTGGCTAAACATAATTGCAGATAATTCCAAGTCTTCTAATCAGCAGTGATTTATCATGTAAGTTGCATTGTGTAATTAATTAACTTTAATTGTGACAACAAGAAACCGGTATCATAAATATTCTCTTTTTGTATTATTTTCAATCTAGATTTATGCAAGCAATAAAATTTAGTATGATGTATTATTGTGTAAATGCTAGAACAGTCTGCACTAGAACAATACAGGCTTGATTGGTACCACCACTGGTTTAGAATGCTCAATGAAAAGCATGCTTTTTGTTTTACCAAGTGAACCATTGGATTCTCTGGATTGATCAGTTTAATGCCTTTTATCACATTTTAAATCTATAATACAAGCTGAGAAAAAAAATCTTCTCTGGAAAAATATATCTCAGATATAGATACAATTCAGTGGAACATCTTGTTTGCATTTTGATGTAGCGGTCTTGTTCATCATGGGAAACTGATGTGTACCAATAAATTTGATACAACCTGTATGCCGAATTGTTGTGCTTTGGCATGCTTTCGAACAGTCGTCCAAACAGAATAATTATGCCTTTTGTGCAGTCTCTTAACCATTTCTGAAATAATTGTAACATGCTGCTTTCGATATAAAAAAATTTCTGCTTACCAAAAGCCTAAACAAGAACTAACAAGGACAATGAGAAGTCAGTAGTTTGGAGTAGGTCTATGACCTTGCATAAGACATGGAGAGTCTGGAAGCTTTTGAAATGTGACTGTGGACCTGATGGAGAAGAATGGAAAAAGTGAGTTGACAGAAGTGAAGAGCCCATGAGAAAGAAAAAAATTGGAATGATTGATGAACTATAAGGACAGGAAGTCGTATATGGAGCTAAGGGGACAGTTGACTACAGAAGGGAATAACATACTAACAGAATACTAAGATAGCAAGCAAGCTGAAATTAGATCACGTGATCTTCAAGCTGAGAATAAGGCGGGATCTTCAAAATGTTGTAAAACTATTTGTGAGTGCAAGCTTTATAGCAAAGAAACCATCAAATCAATGTACAGGACGAGTTGAATCGAAGTTTTTGATGAGTTTTAATAAATTATTGTTTTTTGTCATGGATTTTTCTTCATGTTTGGTAACACTCGAGTTAACTAAGCATGCTAAGTGACACAAAGATGCCTGTAACATGTTTAAAGTTTGTCTTTGCATGAATGAAACGTCTGGAGGCCTCAATGAAATGTAAAGAAAACCCAAGTGTGACGTAGAGAGCCGTAGAATATAAGTATATTGGATAATACGACGTGCATGAGCTCTCTTGGTAGGGATTCTGCTATCGGTGAATAACTACTGGCCTAGTTATTACATACCTGGTCAGGGAGTTCCCTAGACTGAATTGATTTCTTGGACGCTATCAACTCTAACATATCAAGACTCGTGCCGTAAAGAAGTAGGAGGTTAATTTTTACATCCTAACCGACGCCCTTGTCGCTATCTTTTAACATTTTCTTGTAGATAGCGGGTGTGGTCAACTATCTTAAAGTTTTGGAATTACTTCGATGGCTTATATTATTCTTTGAATACATTTTGAGTTTGGAGTTATCAGGGAGAGCTACACAAATGCATACAAAACAAAGTCAGGTTTAGTTGTGTCTGCGAGTGATGCACCGAATTTGAGGCCTGTTATTTTTGCGCAGGAGATACTGAATTCACCACGCATCTAACTTCATTGACTCGCCAAAAGGTATGTGGTAACGAATGCTGGTTTTGATGTGTTAGTTAAATGCAACTTGTAGATATTGTTGTGATAACCCAGAGATGGATAACCTTATGGATTATAAGAAATGTAGAATCCCTCTGATGATATTTATCTATCTAGTGTCATCTTTTAAATGTCAGAACGGTCATCCTTCATATAAGTAATCTGAAGCCACTTAACCTCAGATTATGATCATTTACTAAGATTTGTTTTCAGTTGATTATACCTATTACGTGAATTGTTCGCTACATTCCGTCAAGGTTAGGTTCGAGCAAAGAGAGTATTTATATGGGTTATGAGAACCGTATCGAGTGTGTCAGGTTCGACACATGCAAGGATGATGTAACCTTCGTGAAAAGTACATTATTTCCTTTAAGCCGGTAAGACTTACTTAATCCTTGGATCGTTTAGGTTGATGTTTAATATGATCCGACCAGAGTATCAGCAGTCCTCTCCGAAGGACGGTACGTTTTCATGATAGTAAATCATTTATACAGTGGATTTTAACAATCTTCTGCAAGACGCGTGATATCATTGATACGTTAAGACTTATACATTATACATGTATCTGCAAAGTAAAAGGCAGCAAGTTGATTTCTTAATCATGTTTAATTAGATACGTGCTTTTGAACAAAGATTTGTTTTAGACAAAGTGCGAAAATTGCGCGCTACAGAGAGTCGACAGCAAAGGCGTGAAAACCTAGTTAGTGCATGCCGCGTACAGGTCACCTATTGAAATTGAGGGCTCGGCACCCTGCTTGGAAATATTTTGACCAACATGCCAACAAATCAAATAAATAATCAAATCAAATTTTATGTTTTATACTTGAATAACTATTCTATTTATTGTTTGTTTGCAATCTATTTTAGAGATTGGTTTTAATACTAACAGTGCATAATACTTTGTTCACATTCACATACAGGGTGTATCAAAATGATCGCTTCCCAACTTTTCTAATTTTTCTGGAATCGTGGACACCCTGAAGAGAAATCACGCTGCACTTGTGATGGGGTATTGCTTTCGCTATACTTAAATTTTGAATTTTAGAAATTAGGGAAAGACAATGAAAAAACAGTGTGGTTCTATTGAACACATGTACACATGCAACTTGGATTTCGGATTGCCTTTTTCAAATTAATGTTCTCGTTTTGGAAATTAAGAGTTACATTCATCAAACTTTCACATACAATAAGACAACATTCAGTTATCTAGCAATTTTAATAGATTTAAATATAAGTTTGTACAGATCGCAATTGATTCACCCAGGTTGTGTACAGCACAGAGGGAGGTATTGGACAATGAAATCTACATTAACCATTTATTCAATTATCTAATAGTGATATTCAAAAGTATATTGTATTCTAAATACTGTATTGATAAAGTAATACAGGGGAACACCCACTGTCTTGGAATTTTGATTGATTAATTCATGGGAGAATTTAAAGTATAAAATTGCATTATCGTGATACAATATTATGTGATAGGTTGAAGCAGGCCCGACAGTAACCAGCACGTTTTTGTTTTTGGTGGGTTTTTTTTTTTTTTGGGGGGGCTAATGTTGTAAAAGTGGACGGGCAGATATTGAAAAAGTAGACCTTTTTTTGACGGAAAGGGAATAAAAAAAACCTCTATTTTTTCGATAGCTACGCTCGCAGATGGGTCTTTTGGGTGAGATTTTTTGGCCTTTGGTGATTAGGAAGGGGCGTCCGTCCACCCCCTAGCCCCTGTTTACGGACCTGCTTCAACCTATCACATAATACGGTATTGTATCATGATATTAAATGCAATTTTATATTTTAAATTCTCACTAACTAGGTTTTCACGCCTTTGCTGACGACTCTCTCTAGCGCGTAATTTTCGCACTTTGTCTAATCTAATTAAACATGATTAAAGCTGCCTTTTACTTTGCAGATACGTGACAAGTTTGAAGTCTTAATGTATCAATGATATCATGCGTCTTGCAGATAAATTTTGCACACTTTTTTAAAAAACACTGGTCCATATTGTATGTGGTTGAAGTAAAAAGTAAGCACTTGAAGCTTATGTTATAGTGTTAAAATTAATTTCTTTAATGAAACATGTTCTTTAAATCATGACACACTTAATACAAAGTGCTCTAAAAGAATGGACGAGGTCCTCGAACTGCATTTATTCTACCTATTAAAAAAGACATGAAAGTGCACTTTGGGGTCATGTAACGCATGTTGGACATGTTGAATCAAATTGAGTGCAATAGTGACACACTTAAAAACATGTTTACAATATCACGGCCGTAACGTTAGTATGTTGTAAAAGGTGTAGTGTTTCATGACACAATGTATTTAATTGAACCTATTTTGAAACGAAGTAATGGCGTGAAATTTTCCCATTTTTCGTGGAAATGTTTCACTTTGTTGTTCAATGCTGAATTCAGGGGAAATAATTTTGAAATAAAACTATGCTTGTAGTTTTAAGTAGTTGTGTGTATATAATTATGATAACACTATTAACAGTTTATCAAAGTGCTATTTTTAATTCTTACCGTAAAAGAGGCCTAGAGGCCACAAAATCCAAAATTATGCCTGGCACCCGGTGTGCACTCAATTTCGGTAGGGGTGTGCGGCGAACTTTGGGAACTAAGAACTGATTTCGGGCAAAATAGGGCTTGATGAACTGAAATGAATTTTTTGGGGGTGGTGTAGTGAACTAAAATTGGGCCAAATTATAGGCTGTGTAGCTAAAAAATTCCATTTTTTCCCCAAATTTGAGCTAATGAGCTACAATTGTCAGAGTTTGAAGCTTAACATGCTTAAAGAACTGGAGCATTATCCATCTTTTATATGCCCCCCCCCCCCGATAGCCTGACACTTCGTAATAAATCAAATCACGTATTGATATCTCGTCTTTGCAAATGCTAAGGCCATGCTTAAATAATCATCATTGTCCGCAAAAAAGGGCAATTATTATCAAATATTTCTTGAATAAATGATTTGATAGGCATATCTGTAAATGCAAAAAGAGCTTTAAAAGCAGTACTCCGTCTTATTCAAGACTTACAAGATAGTTGTCGAAGCGATTGGAAAAACCTCAACAGGTGATTTTGACACTTTTGTCTGTGAAATCAGAGTTGAGCCTATATTGAAATGTAAAAATAGTACCAAATACAATTATGGGATTGATGTGCGTTGAAAACAGATAAAATTCACACAACAGAGTTAAAAAGGCGTGAATCTTTGCACATTTTCATCACAAAAATATTGTAAAAATTCGTTAAGCTTAAACGATTCATCAGTTTAATCATGTTAATCGGATAAGCATAATAAAAAGTTATTCTAAAGGCATTTTCGGTGATGCGAGGACACGTGTACGTAATCATTGACTTTATACATGTTATACAGACTCTAATTTCATATATGAGTTATCTACATTTTTGACAGTTTGGTGATTATTTTTTTGGCACAAACTGTGGTAGCTGATTTCTATGAGCATCATGGGCAGTATGCTATAGTGTGATTATGCACTATTTTTCATATGGTGATGTTGATGCCGCGCCGGTGTGATATAAAAAAGACATCTTTTTCCGTCATTGGTTTCCTTAAAAATATCTGCTTTCATTGAATGATAATAATTTGATGAAAAAAATAAACGTTAACTATTTACGCATATATACCGTAGTCTTTGTCAATTCGTAGCCCTGTTATACAGGGTGTCCCAGAAAAATTACCGGGCGAATGAATTTGGACGTAAGTCGAGAAATAGACATCAGAATTCAAAAATCTAACAACAGCGTGTAGCCCATCTTATTCTGCATCTTATACGCTAATTTTACTGGAATCGGTTGACTGACTGCGAAGAAATGAGCGATTACATAACGCCTGCGTCAATTCACTTCATTCCAAGTTTGAAATCCTTTTCGTTCTTTTTAAATAATCTGTTTCTTGCAAAACATTTAATTAGGTTTTGTTCAAATTTGAAAACCTGCACAATATTGAAAATGAAAGCTTGCATGTAAGATGATGCTCGGTACTTGTAAATATTTTTATTCGTTAATGTTGATAAAAATGTTGCATAAAGAATTATTGCATAAAGAATTCCATCTGGCTGAATAAAATTCTCACACACATTAATATTTTTGGATTATTTCCATGAAATTGTAATGCAAAGTTTAAATCCTTTAAAACTTAAACATTAATGTTGCATGGTATCAAAAATCACACGTAAAGCTGTAAGCACTTGTTCATTGACATTCTTGGCTCAAATGTTCTTTGGAACGTTAAAATATAACATATTTGCACAACCTGAAAGAATTTTAAAGTTGCAAGCTTCCAATTGCAGAAATCAAAGTTTTCTCGGGCAAAGCATGAATAACATAACACCGTCGGATTATAAAATGGATAATATGGACTAAATTTAATGAGATACACAAACTTTAGGAAGCGCTGAGCGAGTATGAAAAAAAGCGCCTGTTGATCAAACTTGGAATGAACTGCATTGATGCGCGCATTATGTAATTGTTAATTTCTTCGCAACCATTCAACGGAATCAGATAAAATTGTCGTATGTGATGCACAATAAGATAGGCTACGCTCTACATTTTAAATTTTTTGATTCTAATGTCTAGTTCAATTTTATTCACTCGGTAATTTTTTCTGGGACACCCTGTATACCGTCACTAAAACCTGAGACGAATATCGTCTCAGACTAAAACATCACACAGTCAAATTGGTCATTGTGTAACTTACCAGCTTATACTATAAAAACAAGTCATTTCTTGACATGTTCCATTATAATAATGCTATAGATTGATTACAGATTTAATGCAAATGAGAATAGTAGCCTATATGTTCATTGCTGTTGGTTACCATGGTAAAAGTGTACTGATGCAAAAGTGGTTCTGTTTTCTAAGTAATTTTAATTCACGAAATTGTATGTATGAGATGTATTAAAATACATCTCATACATACAATTTCGTGAATTTGCCGTCAACTGCCAACAACCAAAGGAAAAAAGTAGCTTTCAATTTTTGGGGCCGGTGGAGTTTTTGTGCATTATAATCCCCGATTATAATGAGGCTAAAATTAATGTGTTCTTTAAAGTAAATCAATCGCCCCCTGTAAAAAGTCTCTAGAACTAAAGCATCCAAAAGCTTTCATTATCGGAGTGATCACAGTGCGGAGTGATGCTCTCTTGCTAATGATCTAAATATTAATTTGTGTTGCAGTTATCATGGTTATAGCATTCAAATTGCCGCGCGAAAGTGTCCCGTTAGGTGGGTATGGGCGTGGCAGTGTTATCAAAATGTTAGTAGCAAGATCGCATCACTCCGATGCTTTAGTTTTATACTCTAGTGCTTACCCCCGTAAGACAAACCGAATGATCTAAATCGTGTTGTAGTTATCATGGTATGGTAGCATTCAAACTGCCGCGGGAGAGTGTCCCGTTAGGTGGGTACTGGGCGTGGCAGTGTTATCAAAATGTTACTCTAGAGATTCGGTTTGTCTTACGGGGGTATAAGCAGTATTCTGTACATGTCAGTGACCCTATCAGCAACGAAACTAGACCCATCTTGCTGTCAGGTTGCTGACAGATGCTATATAGGCCAATGTTGCCAATCAAAACGTGTTAGGGATTTTGTCGGAGAGCTATAAAGGGATATTGGTTTACAAAGTGTTGCCTGATCAAGTCCAGTACCGACTTTCACACGTCATGGACAAGGTATTATTAACGAACACCAACAATTAAATGTCAATGAGATTTAATGAATGTAGCAGCAGGGATGTCAATGTATACCAATTAATGCAAGGTCTCGAACTCTCTACATAGCGATCACGGGCGTCTGATTGCATTCTCTACAACAGTGGTTCAAATACATTATCAGTTGCTATCTACTGCTGATATGGGCATTGATGACTTACCGGTCCGTAATGAAACAACATGACCAAAACGACCAGCAATACTATCAAATTTGCTAAATACAACGCGCTACATGTAGGATATTTTGCATTCAATTGATTCGGTGAAGCCATAATTGATGTAGAATAATTACTATATTTATTTCGAAGAACGTATCATTATGTGAAAATATGAGTTTGAAAGCCGAAATGCTCGTCATTAAAAAGCAAGTGCGTAAAGGGAAATAACAAAAAATAGCCAATGTTGCTGTTTTTTGCTAATAAATAAACATGTATCTTTTTGAACGCGCTTCTTCTTAATGAATAAAATGTAAAATATTCAGGATAGATGACATGACACTAAATTTCTTCAATATTGTTGGACCTCCTTGGTGGTCGTCTAAATTATCGCAATTAGTTGTGTTCCAATATTACTATTATACCATACAATATAGTTGATACGTTAATAAAGAGGTCATCTTTAAGTAGGTCTTTTTTCCAGACTTTGTAATTCTGTAACAGCTGATCTTAATACTGCATGTACCCCTCCAAGCACAGATCCAAACATACATCATTTACCTGCACTAAACACCCTCACCTTCATGACATATTCCAGCGACACATGTCTCATACTTCAGCTTATTAGTCGAGTATGAGTCGGGGTATGAGTCCCGGGGTATGAGTTTTTGTACGTAGCACATTCACACGTCATTCTATGGGTATACAACCATATTGGGTTAATGAACTGTGTCGTGACAATGAGGCTGTTTATGATCCAGTTGCCTCGTGACATGCATTAACAACTGATTAAGTCATATTAATTGCAATTTGAGTTAAAATGGATGTCAAGCTTGGTTGGTCTGTCTTTACTGTATTTCGCTGGGTCTCTTTTAGTTTTAACCACGCGTATATGCTGCGGAGTTAATTGAGAAGATAATAAGACGCATGGGATGGTGTAATTGTGTCCCCCATGTCTGACCGACCTACCACAATGGTTAACATTAAAATGTTCAACACTTACGAATTTGAACTTGACTGACAGGCAACAGGCCTTGTTTTCAAAGTACACGCTACCCTGGGTCTACGTGAATTGTATAGGCTTCTTTTAACTCGTGTTTACAAACAAGGTCTCTGATGACATGAAGGTCAATTGAACTGTATCCAACTTGTAAAAAGACCAGCCTTCTAAAGTTAATTCATCCAGGCTCCAATACTTCTCATACTTCAAAACTAAGAAACCATGTAAATAACATTTCAGATTGAATTTGAACATTGAGATGTTAATCTGTTTGATTCTAAATTGGCATTGGATTAACATTCCGTTCTCCTGCTATGAGAGGCAACCATGCAGAGCCATTCTAAGATCATAAGACTAATCTATTAGCATGAAGGCATTTAGATACGTATTCAATGACACATTAACTATAATAGCTAGTTCTGCAATATTTTGGTGCCATTAATTGGTGAGAGCAAAGTATTCTTGATCAGAGCCACTTAAAAGAAACAACGTCCAAAACGTTATCCAAGGTCACTTTATTGCTTACATTCAAGTTTTTAAAGGCTTTACACATTTTTTACAACTTTTTGATCGATCCACGATATCCCCGGGTCTATATATATCATTCCTCGCGTGAGAGAAGGCGAAAAGTTTGCCCGCGCGTCACGCTTTAGCTTTCTCTTGACTTAAATTTCAACGAATAATCTTTTCCCATTTTATTTTACAATCACATCAACAACAAAAAGACGCTTGTTTGTTTACTATGTATTACGATGGACATTCCATTCTTAATGGGAACCCTTAAGCAAACTTAGTGAAACTAACTTTGGAGCCATAGCCTTTTCCGCTTTCCTTGTGGCACTTATATTTTCACCACAACAAATTTGATATTTTTCTATTATAAGTTTTTATAATTCATTTTATAAGACACTCGAGTAACCGGAACCTAGGATCCCAGTTGACATCATGGTAGTCAACATAGTCAAGGTAGTTGCATTTACACTCGTCTACTGGAGGTATTTTTGTAACACGTCTACCAAAGGAGGGGTTCTTGCAACCCTCTCCCTTATTTTTCTAAACTAAATATATTTATCTTTTTTTAAATACATTATAATATCTACCTATAGCTATGGGTCTCCTATATCCATTGATATAAAGGTACCAACAGTCTCTGTTATTGTGACGTCGCGTCATGTGAGAACGTCTTCAGGAAAAATGGAAAATCCCGTTTGTACACCAAATACGTACAGGTTAGATATGAAAGAAATCAGTGTTTTAATCTAAATACCAAGTTTGAAATCAATATATATTTATATAAGAGCAACACAAATTGTGCTGAGGCTGCGACAACCCCCTCTCGATACCCTCCACCAAGGGTCGCCTTCAATACCCCGGTTAAATTGGTAGGGCATTGTAGTCGCTAGAATGAGTGCTAATGATGGTCCCACAATTACCCATACGCCGTTTGGTGGTACATTTTAGCGTTTTAGCGTGCCGGAAATACTAGTAATTGATACTTAGTAGTATATGGTTGATACAATCCCGTTCCCCTTCGGTACACGACGCTTAGAATGGAATGTCCATCGTATTCATTTTATAACACAGTAAACAAACAAAACAAGCTTCTACGGAAAAAAATTATTCTTTGGAATTCAAATCCGGGCCAATTTTCATTTCAGTAAACTGAGATTCGAGTTTCGTCTATTTCAAATAAATTAAATAATTAAAATTTGTACACTTATTCTTATGGTATTTTACTTATCTAATCCACGTAAGTTTTCATAAAATTATTAAAAGCAAGCATCATACGAGGTTTTCTTGGTATCCAGGGTTGTTAAACCAAAACAATAAAATCAAAGTCATACAGCTTATTTGCCAATAAACTCTTGTAAAAATTTAACTCAAATACTGCAATTCTGCTGTAAATTGTAAATTTTTACAGTAGTGTGTGTTCTACTTTTACCGTATACCTAATATTAAAATTCCAAAGTGTTTGACGGCAAATGTTACCGTAAAATAGCATTATTTTTTACAGTGAAACCCCATGTAAACTTTATCTGTGTAGGTTTCTCATTGATTATGTTCCATTCTTAAATACACAAATAAATTTGTAAAATTGATTGTGCTGATTGACTCCCCTCATTTTGGTAGGTAAATATCAATGAAATAATTGACTCAATTGATAGTTTAGCTTAAAAGAGATGTACATATATATGTAAGCATTGTTCCTTCCCTGTATATGCATAGTTATTTTAAATTGACTGGTGTTGCTTTGCACAATTAGTGTCAATAAACAAAATTGACTCAATTGATTGTTGCATACTTCAAAAATGTTGAAGTAGTAGATACATAACGGGACAAGTAAACATTCAAATGACATTTACACACCACCAATACTCAACTTGGAATACAATATCTTGAGGCACTTTCATCATTCGAAACGCTCTTGATGTTATTTATGCCAGTGCTATTATGAACAGTTCCTGTTGTTTCAGATAATCTTGAGAAAAGTAAGTCACACATCACCGATTGGCTAGTGGTTGAAGGTCTTTTTTGGATTTTCTTTTCTTTTAGATTTTAATATTTTTGTAAAGTACACATAGAATAGGATCAGATAAATGCGATTTCCAAGACAAGGTATTACTAGCGAATTTACTAAAAACTTTATTTGTTTAGTAACAATAGTTTCTGTTTCTAAACAAATAATGGGAAGAATTTGGATTTTAGTTTTAGTTTCAATGTCATCCATATTATCTTGTTTTTTTACCAAATTTTGCGAATTTTATTAATGAAAAAATGCCTATTGGAATCCCAAGTTACACATCCTCCTTAAGATTTGATTGCAGGTTTTTGTACAAAATCACTCAATGAGGGTAGAAAGTTTTATATACTGCGGTGATTTTTGTTTTCTTATGTATTTTATTATGCGCTATAATTTAATAAAATTGTTGTCCTTCTGTTACCATGGACAATCCACTTGAGGCATTGTATTTATAATAACAGAACACATAATTTCAAATGAAAAGTGATTTAGTGTAGTTAACACTCAAAGGATTGCATTACCCGCCTTGAAAACAATATTCCCTTACAAAATTAACATCATTTATCCAAAACACATTTAGGTGAAAAATCCATGTCCGTTTTACTGCCCTTCCGTTACATACCTCATTAATATTCATATTTCATACGCAAAAGGTATTTCTGCGTAAAAAAAATTGGAATATGAAGGTACATTTGTAGCATTAATAGTACTAATAGTAATAAGATGGCAACGTTTGTTTGATATAACTATGGGGTTTGTGATTCCAAAGTTTGAAATGTTGTTTCAGTGCAAATGTCCTTCCGTTAGTGTGGAATTGCCCAGATTTAAGAAAGGTCTTCCACAAAGGGAGTGTGTTTTTCAAATGGAATTGACTACAGTTAAATTTCATTTTAATGTCAGATTTATCAGTTTATTTTCACGTTTGCCATTTGTTGTCTGTTCACTGGCATATCTATGATTGTTCCAAAAATGCAAACATCTGAATTTGGATCAATGATATGGTGCTCTTATTCGGCATATCGCTCATAATCATTTGGCATAAAAACAACCAAATTTATACAAATAAGATATCATTGCGGTTCATTGACCTACAGAAAATATAGAAATACAAATCAAAATCGCCAATGGTGTTTAAATCCCTTAGTTGAGAAACTCACAACAAAACTATTTTCTCCTTACTATCTCATCATAAATAAGACGCAACTCTTCCTTTCGCGGTACTTTCTAAGAAGCATATTTTCCAAATTTGTCAACTCATATTATTTCGTTTGAACATACAAAATATGTCAATGGAACCAAGTATATGGTTTGGGGGCTTACATCTTTGGCACGCAATACACCAAGTAAGGGTTGTACATCACGTACAAATCGTCTTTCTGGTTACCCAAAGGGCGATTTTTCCTCTTTTGAGAGGAAATAATATTATCATCGCACCCCGAAGTAGCAAAATGGACCGGGATATCCCTATTATTACCACTACATTCCAATCTAACCAAATAAACAAATATATGTAAATTATACGATACGATTTATTTTTGAAGTATTCTCTAGTTAGTATCTGGTCGGTATCTTTTAACAACTAGACCTCTATTTTAAGATAGCAGACCTGTAATATACGGTATTATAACGGTTATTATAATAAATTTATATTGTATGTCTGTTTGCTTTTTGTATTTGAAAATAGATATCGCGGTATAATGAACAACTTATGCGTAGATTGCTTAGATTTATATCAGTTATGGTTATTTTTAAGTATTTTATGCAGTGTATGAATGGTAAATAGCCTTTGTACAATAATGATCTCAAAGAGACACCCTCTTGATTTAAAACTTTAATAACATACCCATCATAATGGATGTTTATACCGCCCACTTTGAAAATGAAAATAAATCTCTCGAAATAATATGAATAAATATAAATGGAAATTCTTAAATTGATCAAGAATTTATTCCAGTATCTTGGAGTACCTGAAAGGTCAGGCATTCAGTGTCAATTCAGAAAATACTTATGATACCTCTGTAAGATATTTATTCGGCTATCAAGTAAAGAACAACTGTATCTTATGAATATAACGACTTCAACGATACAAGGCTCCCCAAACATTTTATGATTCAAGTCAAGGATTTAAAGTGGTACTACATCCCCTGATAAATTTTGTGACTAATTTTGCATTTTTCTCAAAAAATAACTACACACTGGTAACAAAAGTTATATATATTATAGGGGCAAGGAATCCAATTACTTCACTGAAATTTCAGTGATTCAAGATAAGTGTTTCATTATATATGTTAAGAAATGAGGTATATTCTATCGGCACGTCTTTTCCTATCATAAATAACGTACCGCTTATCTTGAGTCACTGAAATTCCAGTTCAGTAACTGGATTCCTTTGCCCCTATAATATATGTTATTATTTTTGAGAAAAATGCAAAAATGGTCACAAATTTATCAAGTGGTGTAGTACCACCTTAATAAGGCGAAGTTGGAGTTATACTGACAAAACGTTTGATCAAATCCCTGCATCTTTGCAGTGGCTAAACAATTTTGTTATTCATTAACTCAAGAACCTCAAAATCCGACGATTTGCTACATGAGACAGAGGCTCCGGAAGATGTTAAATATTGGGGACCAGATTATCATGGTACTTTTCATTAGCCACCTAAATTATAGGGGGCAGGTCCCCCGTTCCGGAGCCACTGTTGGAGCTATGGGCTATTTACAATTACAGTAAAATTATACACGGATTGTTAGAAATTTATGACGGAATAGTGCATGTGCAAGGGTCGGTCAATACGTAATGAGAGTTGACCTTTGGTGGAATTTCTTTATGATCGCATATAGACTGTGCATTTGTCTTTCAAACCACCTATGTGTAAATGATACCATATACTTGATTACGTAACAGCATTAGCATAAAATCAATAGACTAGGGACACTGCCAAATCACGCCAAAAGGCGGGCCTTTTAAATTACAGCAAAGGCATGTGTTTAAAACATCCGAGAACAGCAAAAGTGCATGGTGCACATGACTAGTTTTGGGCAGAAATAACTAGGGCCTGGGTCTGCATTTGGTAATATGAGACTTGCCATTAATCTTGGGTAGAAATGGGACGTCTTTGAACTTCAACAAATTTAGGACTTGAAGGGAAGCAACATTCTGCAAAAATGGCGAAAATGATAAAACAGTTATTACAAATCACATTAATTATTTCCAAAATGAAACTGAAACTCAGTACGATGATAACTGATGCAAATCAAACAACAATCTGCGCATGATTAGGTGGTATGAACGATACAACATGCTGGAAATGTGTGAAAAATGCAAAATTTCACGTAAAAGGACTTAAAAGATTACAAAATGCTATGTAAATAGAAATGTAATAACTCATGTTATTTTTTATGGATGATCTCAACCTCAAATGAACATGAGCAGAATTGTTTTAATTTCTCACTCAAACGGTGACCTCTCTCTTTATACCACTACTTTTTGTATAAATGTAACAATAGTGAATAACAGTTATCATGGTTATATTTTAATCACGGTTTCAAATATTTTTTAATGCTTGGGCATTTGTCAACAGAACTGGTAAAAAAATTGCCACGTTTGCTATTGTTGGCAATATCAAAATATTTATAGAAAGAAAATCATTGTTTTTGTGAAAAATAACACATATTGCCCACACATTATAAATAAACTAAAACCTTTCCAGCCCGAAGAAGATGGTTTTGTGAGCTGGAAGTTATAATACTGTTCCAAAAGGCATACTCTCCATACTTTAATTCCCGGGAAATTCTAGAATATACAACAATACCTCATTTTCAGCCAGTGATTGTAGAACATTGATTTTATGCTGATGCTGTTACGTAATCAAGTGTGCGATATAATTTTTACATGTGTTGTTTGAAAGACAAAGGTACAGTGTTTATGTGATCATAAAGAAATACCATGAAAATAATCCATATAACGCTGGCGAAGTTACGTAATAATCGGATTAACTACCATAGCAATAGGTGAAAACAATTTTTGAGTATACCGCGCTGCACTGATACGTTCACGCGGTACCTCTGCATTGAACCATATCATGCTGATCACTTGCACCTGTAAGATTAGTATCTTTGAAAAGACCAGTATTGTATTCAATCTATGATTGCAGACATACACAGGAGATTAGTTCAGCCTGCTTGTAGTACAGCGCGATATGTTCAAAATTGTTTTCACCTATTGCTATGGTAGTTAATCCGATTTATTACGTAACTTCGCCATCGCATGGGGTTACAAGTCAACTCTCACTACATACTGACCGACCCTCGTATAATGAGGAACATGTATCATTATAAAGTGATAATAAATAACAAATACATGTAATTTTTACTTTATCTCTTGTGGTGGCATTCTTAATTGAATGAAGTACATTATGTATGATTATTTTCCGGGGATTATTTATTTGATATGGCAATATCAATGACAATTTTGATAATACCGGATTTATTACGCTTCATCAAACAAAACGACCAAAATATTTTCTTCTATCATAAATGCTATTGCCCTTGATTTGCATTTATATTGATTAATCTAATATCGTAAGCCTCACGTTCCAACATTCTTCAAGTGATTTCAGTAATCAGTTACTCTTAACTTTTTCCATTCTTTAATATTTTGAAAACACGGACTTAATGTGATTTACACTTGACCCGGTAATTTGTCTATTATATTGCCGGGAGCTATCAAAAAACAACAACAAGTATTGGAACTTATTTACATGCAATTATATAGACATATTCATGTTGTTACTTTGTACTGAATATTAAAGTTACGGGAAAACTAGCATCACTATATAGCAGTGCAACGTGCACACAATATTAGCACATGTTTTCACATTTATTATGTTTAAATTCATTCAGTTTTCTTCCAGACGTAAAGTTATATCCAAAAGCAATATTATTGGCAAACAGCATGAAATCACCACCAGGAGGGTGTGACGTTTCAACTACGTCATACATGTTTCTATTTTGATTGGCTAAAGTTCTTCAGGAAAAAATCCTAAAGTTATTCTGTGAACAGGTGAATGAAACAGTACACCAAAATAGCACAGTGAGTTCAGTTGTGTGCAGACGATAGCAGACGAAATATTGAAAACAGGATTTACGCGGGAGTGTGGCAAACATGAAAACTGGCTCGTATTTTGTGAAAATGTTTCATTTCGATTGACTGCAGGAAGATAATTTGCCTAATATCAACTATTTATGTCCTTTTATTGTAGATTTTTTGCAATAAGTCAGCAGTGCGACTGACTGTGTGAGAGAGCCCGCTGGGCTCGCATGAGAACGTCGTCTGCTTCGCCAAATGAAAAGGTAGCTGAATTTGTGGATCCAAGATGGCCGCGATGGGAGAAAGATCACCAAGTCAAACTTTATTTGGACTACTATTAATCACTGTTATTGTTTTGATTGTGCCTGCTTTGGGGAAATACTGTGCACAAGTAGGATGCTGTATGGAGGGAAGAGACGATGCGTGTAACAATCCGTATCCAGTACAAGGACCAGAAACTCTGTGCTATTGCGACAGTTTTTGTAACAGAACTCAAAGTGATTGTTGTCCGGATTTTTGGGAAGTTTGTCTAGGACTAAATCCACCTAAACCAATTGTTGAAAAAGGTAAGTGTTTACCATAGTTAGAGATACAATTATGCAAGTTTTAAAGTTATAATTGGAATGGTAATTCAGTTCATGGTTTACGAAGAATGTCATTCTGATATCAAATAATTTTGATTTTTTGAAATTCGCAATTTTATACACATTTTATGGCAAATCATTAAAAATTGATATTTTTGATATTTAACAGTACTTGAAGTAAACTTAATAAATCTGATGATTTATACTTAAACTGTATGTAGGTGGGATGAAAAGCCGACGATCAATTGAAAATTTTGACCTTTCGTATTGAAGATATGGATTTTTTTCCCCAAAACACCCAAAAAAAATTAGGTCTTTTTGGGAAAAAAATCCATATCTTCAATATGAAAGGTCAAAATTTTCAATTGACCGTCGGCTTTTCCTCCCTGCTACATACACTTTAAGAATATATCATTAGATTTATATAATTTACTTCGAGGACTGTTATATATCAAAAATTTGAAAAATATCAAATTTTTATAATTTGTCATAACATTTGTATTATATTGTGATTTTCAAAAATGAAAATTATTTGATATCAGAAAGACATGCTTCGTATTCAGAATGCAATTTGATAGGTCTGAGGTGCTCTCATGTCCCACAAAAAATACTGTCGAAACGCAATAGACGCTCATTTTAGATCCCTTAAGGCTTTAAATGCTTAAAATACACACAAAAAGATTTCTACGCGCACACTATAGACAAAACTTAAAATACATCAAATATAGTAACGGTTCAATTTCAGTTCAAAATATTATTAATATTCTACATGATCTTCAAATGCGTATTTTGTCAATCTGTCAAAATGGATCGAAAACCAGCCTTAAAATTATGCAGGTAGGGAATGTGGTTCAAGGTCATTCACCCATAATTGAACACTAGCACAGGATGAAATCGGACCAGGCTCCTTTAAAGCTGTCAGTGACTTTTTCAAAGTCTTCCTCCAAGTACCTCATGACTATCACCTTTCAAACGATTCAGTCGGCCAATATTGTTCCATTTGTGCGGGTTTAAAATATCAAATCTGCTAGGAATAACTGTAGATTTCAATTTTCATTGCGAAATTTGAAGAGCAGATTTGATCCGATTTGTTCCATCCATTCTTCTATTGTTTATAGAATTTGATGTTCGGAAGAATAATATTCAACTGATATATAAAAGGAAAAAAAGAAGGCCTGAGATGCTAAACCGAGTACCATGCCTTTTAGCAATAACACTGCATGAGGTAGTAGATACTGTGAAGGGCGACAGGTTTTCGACAACCCGTATTACATATAACTTGAAAAACACATGAACTGTTTCGTGTCAAAATAGTTGAATGGTCTATAATTATCGTGCAGCATAAGATTTCGGTTATGATGTCGAGACTATGAAATCATGCATGATATTTTTCTGTAGGTAACACGGTTGGTGAGTTCATGAAATGTCATACTACTGGATCAGTTCCGTTTCTTATCATGGCTTAATTTTTGCCAAAAAAGTTTACAATATGAAAAAAATACATCAAATTCAAATGTGCATAATCTTTTTTATTAAGAGATGAAATATTAAAGTGGTGGCGTTGAGAAATAATAGTATTGACTAAGATAAATTAATGTTTATTTAAGGTGGTACTACACCCCTTGATAAATTTGTGAATATTTTTGCATTTTTCTCAAAAAATAATAACACACTGGTAAAAAAAGTTATGTATATTATAGGGGCAAGGAATCCATTTACCACACTGGAATTTCAGTGACTCAAGACAAGCGGTACGTTATTTATGATAAGAAAAGAGGTACCGCTAGAATGTACCTCATTTCTTAACATATATAATGAACCACTTGTCTTGAATCACTGAAATTTTAGTGAAGTAATTGGATTCCTTGTCCCTATAATATACATAACTTTTGTTACCAGTGTGTAGTTATTTTTTAAGAAAATACAAAATTAGTCACAAAATTGATCAGGGGTGTAGTACCACCTTAAGTGTCTAGAGAGTCAATTGCACGTTGTTCATATTGTATTCATATGATCTTGAGAATACTACAAAAATATTATCTGTAAATGATTTTCGGAATGCAATTCCAAGTACGTTTATATTTGTCATTGTTTCTTCAAACTCCGGCTTCAAACACACACAAATGCACATTTTAAGTGTACTGACGAGTTTGCCTACATCTGTTTATCGTGAACATTTCTATGAACCGCGAATGTTGAGATCATGGTATGACGATAAATACATAAATATTATACTATTTAAAACAACAACAACTGAATTTCATAAATTGTTGCACGTAATAATTTTTTATATTCAGGTTAGTTAGGTTATTAAAACTTTTTTTTTATTCGTTTTCCCAAAATGATTGTACATGAGCGTGTAGACAGTGGTAGACATGTCCTTATTAGCGACATGACCTTGAAAAATAGAGCAACAATGCACGATGACAGTTTCTAGAAGTTTGAACTTGTCTAAAATAAATATCAAATTTCGCTGGGCATACCTAACCCTAAACCTAACGTTGAAACTAATATTATAACCTTAGGCAATCAACTAAAGAAAAAAATAATTTCTTACTATGACATTTATCTTATACTAATCTTTTGGTACTTTTAATATGCCTTCTTGTGTTGTGTTAGGCCGTGTAAAATTAATATTTTGGTTCTCGTCCCTCCCTCCTCAATTTCTGGGATTTGTCAGATTTTTTTTTTTTTAATTTAGATTTTTCAATTTTTTAGACTTTGGAATGATTTATGAAATCTTCATACATATAAATAAGTTTATTAGAGAACAAGCATCACTTCCAAGTCTTTTTGTGGTACTCTAGGGGGTTTATCCCTCAGAATCTCACATTTGAAAAAAAAAAAAAAGGGCCTCATCGTTTCCTCGAGCACTGTTGGAGATAAAAGAAAAATACTGAAAATGTATTATTCTTTTTTTTAGATTTTTCATTTTTTTTTTAGACTTTGGAATGATTTATGAAATCTTCATACATATAAATAAGTTTATTAGAGAACAAGCATCACTTCCAAGTCTTTTTGTGGTACTCTAGGGGTTTATCCTCAGAATCTCACATTTGAAAAAAAAAAAAGGGCCTCATCGTTTCCTCGAGCACTGTTGAGAAGACCGAAAACTACTGACAATGCTAATTTTACATTGAAAAAACAAAAAAACAACAAAAAAAACACCTCCCTCCCTCATCAATTCATGAAAATCCTCTGGACGAGAACCAAAACATTAATTTTATACGGCCTTATTGGTATCTAGTGTTTTCAAATGTGTATTTTAATTTTTTTTTTTACAAAAGGGCTCAGGTACGGCGTGCCTGATTTGTTCTTTCGTTGTCCATTTTCCTTGTGTTGTTATCTATTTTTGCTGTTATCTGGAAATAAAAACTATTTGATTTGATTTGATTTGATTTGATTTGATTTGATTTGATCTCATTATGTGATATAGCCATTGTACTACACGTTCCATTCTAATTTATATTCATTTTACAAACCAACACATGAAATGTTTTTCTTGTGCTTTTTTAGTAGTTTTGAAGAATTTTGTTGCTTTGTTTATACGATCAATTTCATCAGCGTTATCTAAAAGGTTTATCTGACTATTGCACTTGCACTCGCGGGTAAACCTTTTAGATAACGCTGATGAAATTGATCGTGTAAACAAAGCAACAAAATTCTTCAAAACTACTAAAAAGCACACGAACTAAACATTTCATGTGTTGGTTTGTAAAATGGATACTTGAGAATGGAACGTGTAGTACAATGTAGTTGAATTTTTGCCAGAAAGGTAGACTACAGATGGCAATGTTTGGAAACATATTGAACTGTATGTACATCTGGGACACATATCATCCCAGGTGTATGGCGTATTTGTCAAAAATAAACTTATGTAAAATAAAGACAAATCTGCTGAACGTATAAAGCAAGAGTATAAAACCAGCCAGATTTGTTGATGTTTATCTAAACAACGGAAACATAATACAGACACAAAGAGGTGCGAGGAAATATGACATAATGCTGCATTGCTTTTACCAGGTGCTTTGTCATCTTAGGCCAAAAAAAAAAAAAAAAATCGCAAAAAAATAATATAAAACACTACTGGAGTAAACATTTACACATTACACAACAAATAAACAATATAAATATTCTTGAATTATTCTTTTGGCCTTATCATTCTTTTGGCCTTATCCATCTTACCGTTTCGTCTTCCTTCTCGTCCATTTTCTGCTCCACCTTTTCTGCTATCCACCTGAGCCCGGCCCCGTGGGGAGGGGATGGGGTTGGGGGATCATAGTGGAAAGCTGGGTACGGTCATATGAGGAGAGTGGTAACATTTTTAGGGTCTCATATTTAGCTATATTCGTCACACATGACAGTAAACTGGTTTAGAGAAGTGTGCGTTTTTTTCTTATTTTTTCGAAAATATGAAAAGTGCTTATTTCTCATTTAAAACTGTGTGAAAATATTTACCAATATTAGGCCTATATTAATTTGTGGGTTCCAAATCTTGTTTATTTTCATATTTTGTTCACATTTTCACATTTTGTTTTATCACATTCAAACCGGGCATTCAAATCAAAGAATATGAATACCAAGTCATGTCAGTTCAATTGACTCATCTTTACCAGTATTTCTACAAATGTTACATATTTTTTCCGGTTTACTACCTTTTATGTTCACCACGTTACGTATTGAATTTTGTTGACTAACATCCATGACATTGGTCCAGTTTGACTTCTCTGTCCATTAAAAGTAAAGTTTTATACTGGTCGATGATGGACGGGTATGTCCAAGGCATGTTGAGTGGGGGGGGGGGGGAGTAAAGAGGTCAAGTTCATGGGCAAGGATGGGGGATCTTCACGCCGGTTTGTTTTCATCTTCAACCTACGCAAAAAAATGTATCAACTTGAAGCAATCAAGTGGGTTTGTTTTCCTTAAAAAAAAAACCAACAGTAGTTTTTCTCATGATCATAAAGGAAAATTATGCTATATTACGGGTTTTGGAAAGCATTTGACAAGAAGGACCTAACTGGTACATTTGTACTTGATCATGATCATTAAGTTCTTACTTTGTAGCAGTCATGTTTGCATTCTTAAATGTTGCGCAGGATTTAGAAGAAAAAATCACTGCATTTCAAAAGCTAACCCTTAAGTTCAACAATCGATGACTTGGTTTAGAAATGTACAGAAAAAAGTAATATCTTGTTCGAATGTGCGCGCTTGTTCCAAATTTGGACAATTTGATTTTTACTTTTATTGCTACATTATTCATGTTATTGCTGTGGTAAATTTATGTAATGTACATATGGGTTTTTATAATATATTCATGAAGTAATAACTTTTATATTTTGCATATTTTTATTTCATATTCATAGGTACATGTTGTCATGGAAAAAGTGAATATCCTAGCGGTGATCAAATCAAAATTAATTGTAATTTATGGTAAGTATTTTGATTCAATGTACTTGTCAAATAAAACTGTAGCTGGATAAACATTTCAATGTGTTATGTTTAACATCAAAACAGGTTCATGCCGCAGGTTGTACGTAGCGATAAATTATAGGGATGGGGACGGAAAGAAGGGAGGAAGCAAGGAAGGAAAGAAGAAAGGAAGGGAGGAAATGTGGAAAGAAGATATAAAAATTAAGAAAGAAAGAAAGAAAGAAAGAAAGAAAGAAAGAAAGAAAGAAAGAAAGAAAGAAAGAAAGAAAGAAAGAAAGAAAGAAAGAAAGAAAGAAAGAAAGAAAGAAAGAAAGAAAGAAAGAAAGAAAGAAAGAAAGAAAGAAAGAAAGAAAGAAAGAAAGAAAGAAAGAAAGAAAGAAAAGAAGAAGAAGAAATTAAGGAAGGAATTTGCTGTAGAGCATCCTTTTCCCCCATCTGTGTAATTCAAATTCATGTTGGGCAGAACCATGTCAAAGTAATTCAACTATAACTCACTCAATGTCATGATATGAAATTGAGCATTTCGTAGAAGAAGTAAAAATGTATGGTTAACATGGTTAATGATTGTAAAAATTAATAGTAATTTTTAAAATGTCATTACATCGGTTTTATTGTATTTATGTTAGCTTAGATATTTTTCATAATGTGCACAAGATGTATTCTTAAGCTTCTACTCACCTTCCCCAATATTTCAGTACATGTAAGCAACAGTTGCCAGGCTTCTTCAGTTTTGAATGTGAAACTAACCCATGTCTGATAAGAGAAGATTTAGCAGATAAAATAAACACAGGAGACCACGGGTAAGTCACATTTTATTTTGAACATTTGTAAGAACCATTATATTAAAATATTAATGGATATCCAGAATTGGTATAAAACATATAGGGGGAAAATTTGTAACATTGACGAATACAGCCAATTCAAAAACAAGAACATCGATCTTCAAAGAACGACCTTCAATACCTTTACATTGTGGGTTTATGTATCCAGATGATGATCATATGACCATGATAACAACATGATAACACAATACAGTTCCGCACATTACATTATATTATATTACATTACTATACCTATACATTACAATACATTACATTACATTACATTACATTACATTACATTACATTACATTACATTACATTACATTACATTACATTATATTACATAACACTACAGTACATTACATAATTTTCACAAAACAGTATTACATGACATTTTTGCATTATATTGCATTACAGTGCAACGAATGTCGGTATGTTATTGCATAATTACAATACATGGCACTTTATTACACATTCAGTTTTAGTTTCTCTATTGTTCAGAACTCAAAAATCAAGAAATTAGAATGAATAATACAAGATAGCTGGCGAAACATACTATAGTAAAATATCTGAGTAGATTAACATTAATCTAGGTGAGCGGATCATGCGGTGCACTCGCACCTGTAAGATAAGTGTCTTTGAAAAGAGCGGTATCGTAGTCAATCTATCATTGCACACTTACAAGTGATAATGTGCATCCTTTAGTTATAGTGCGGGGCAATACATTCAAAATTAGTGTAAACCCATACGCTGGCGAAGTGATGTAATAATCGGATTAACTACGCCCGTACCGTAGCAATAGGTGAAAACAATTTTTGAATATACCTCGGTACCTCTGCATTGAACCATATCATGCTGATCACTCGCACATGTAAGATTAGTATCTTTGAAAAGACCGGTATTGTATTCAATCTATGATTGCAGACATACATAGGTGATGCGTGTAACCTGTTTGTAGTACAGCGCGATGTATTGTTTTCACCTATTGCTATGGTAGTTAATCCGATTATTACATAACTTCTCCAGCCTATTGCTATGGTAATTAATCCTGTTACGTCACTACTTCTACGGCGAATACCGATAACAACTTCAGTCGAGAGCTTATAGCTACGACAATGGAACTTAACCACGTGATCAAAACCAAAAGTAGGTACTTGAAAAGCCCTGGTGTCAACTCAGTACATTTCGCCACATAGAATTCTCGTCCGGTGGATTTTTATGAACTGATGAGGGAGGGAGGGTTTTTTATTTTCAATATCACCGCGGTCAATGTAAAATTAACACTGCGAGTTGTTTTAGTCTTTTCCAACAGTGCTTGAGGTAAAGGAGAAGGACACTTCTCTTTCTTTTTTCATATGTTAGATTCTGAAGGATAAATTCACAAAAAAGCTCCAAAATTATCCTCCTTATTCTTGATTTACCTGTATAAAGAGTTTCTAACCTAAAGCATAAAAACTTTTTTGAAAAAAAGCAAACAAATCTGATTTATACCAGAAACTGAGTCGGGAGAGGACAAGAACTAAAAGTATTAGTTTTATACAGCTTTACATTACATTACATTACATTACATTACCATTACATTACATTACATTACATTACATTACATTACATTACATTACATTACATTACATTACATTACATTACATTATGTTTCATTAATTATTATAAGAATACATATTCAACATAGCAAATACATTATAAAACATAAAGAAAAAACGAATAAATGAGAAAGGAAACAGGAGTAATAATAATGAGACAATTCATCAAGAATATTTTGACATACGCATCCACAGACACAGATTGTCAAATATACACATGATATTTTGTTATCCTATTGAATACAAAGCTGCAGTTAGTTGCTACAAGAAACATCAGAAGTATTGTAAAATTTTACTAAGCTGTATGTCATGACTGATACACAAGATTTTCTCGTAAGCCTTTCCCCATAAAAATATCACATTTGAGAGGTTAACTCAAAATTTATTTTTGCCAACTCAGCTATTTTAAGTCATCCAGGACATGCACCTACAATGTATGTTCATGGTGTAAGACATGGTAATTTTCCTTAACAAATCTCATTAAGCTCTTACATTACACTTCCACTACGGTCCGGCATTGGTATGAACTCCTGTCGTAAACCTACTCTGAGATATCTTGAATTCCTACCAATTGTAATTCACTTGCTGTTCGCAGCTAGATATCAACCTTTCTCATACTCTTTTTATATAACATCTAAAAATCTCTACTATTCTAGACCAGTAGACAGTGTCCCTAAAATACATCAGCACAGTTAAGGCAATAACAATGAAGACATACCTAAATGCAGCTACAGTTTTAGTTACTTTCAGATTCAGATACAGTTTTATTATGTTATAAGTAGGATTAGGATTGGAGTTATGGGCAAAAAGTATTTGAAATGTAAATTTGAATTGTCTTAGGTTGTACGAAAATAAATTTCAACAAAATTTAGAAACTAGAACATTGATCAACATGATCAACAATGTGACTTTATAACAGTTTCTGTTGTTAATTTCCATAATGTACTGCTTTATCAAACACGATTAAATGCGATCATTTACTTTTGCAAAGGAAAAGAGGCTCAAAGACATGTCATTATAAAATGTGCAATATTTGATTCATTTAATTGATGACAACTATCCAACCATGAACTAAAATAAGGACATTAAGAGTAAATGCATGTCAGACACGACTGATGAATTATGAGAGGGTAAAAATATGGCATTTGCAAATCTGTTTTTCGGGGATGCCCACATAAATTATTCGGTAAACCGTACCCAATATTGAATAAACAATAGGAGTTTGTAAGAGGAAATAATATGTGTTATAGTAATACGAAGATACTCCGATATCTCCATGAAAGTTGATCATGTGATCATGTCACATTCTGCTTGCCAAGGCAAATGAGCTCATTATATTGGCCTCAGAGAAGGGGTTGGAAAAGGTCGGGGAATTCTTGCGGTTTCTCAGCGTGAAATTGCCTCAATTTAGATGCACTTGAAGCGACCCTAGCACAGCTGATGAACCATTGGCAATATGTCATAGGTAGGGTTCTCATTTAGGCTGAAATATGGTCAGTGAATGGCAATCTTCTCGTTCTATTAAGCTTAAACATCAAATCATAGTTTGCACATTGGTTGGCAATCCAATCCGTTGTCAATGTCATTTGACCTTGACAATTTTATAAAACATTAATAATTGAATAAATCATAACATTGATTGAACAACTAAATAGATTTTGTTACACATCCAACCTCCTTCATCATTCATCAACCTCCCATATGATACAACCAAGCATTGACCGGATAAGTGAAAATTTGGATATGTGAATTATTTCTGCAATGATTGTCTGACAACTAAAATTTGGACAACAAAAGATTAATCAGTAACAACACTATAAGATTGTACTTTTTGAGTGCTTTATAAATATGTCCTTCTAAATGCTTCAGAGGATGAAAGTATGATGCAAAAAATTAAAACATATTTTCTATGAAGATCATCCATTCAGATAACAGAGAAATTCGTATAAAAGAGGGATTGGACTGGATTTTACATCAAGTTGAACATAAGTACACACTAACAAAGATTTGGAGGGCCAAAATGGTTTTTTACTCAACATTTACGAGCTACACGTTTTTAGAAAGATCGAGTTCAGATTACATAATTCTCTACTACAAACGAGATGAGGTATAGGTAAAGAGGTAAAGGTTTGTTTTGAATGAAATCGAAGACAACTGTCTGTAGATATTTAAATAAATGACATTAAATACTTTTACCATTATTTTATGGTGCGTTTTTAGTTTGAGCAAATTTAAACAAAATGTTTGCATATTTGCATTATCCTGAGATGCCGCACCATCATTTCGGTGTTAAAAGACCAAACGATATTATATTAAGAAAACTAAAGAAAAGGGAATATCATTATTGTAATGGGCACTTATAATTTGCAGGTTATACTTCGAATGTTACAATTCCTTGGTAATTTGTAAAACTTCAATCATAATACATCTTGCAGGTATACGCAGAGATTCATCAGTAGACGTACGATAAGACTGTTCCATCTAATTAGGTGATACAATTTACAGGACTGTGTTTGTAGCATGCAGTTGCTATGCGATCATATGTCATATAAACCCTGCAAGGGGCAGTGAGGTCCACTCAAGGGATATTATGATATACAAATCACAAGGCAGAAAAGGGGACAGTTTTAAATCAAAACTTCTAGTTTACAGCTTCGATTAGCATGTATTTACTCCATTTAGCTTGTAGATGATATTGGTGTCGATTTTGTAGATATTTTGATTATTCACTGACACTAAAATAAACATATGATACCTTTTCGGTTAAGATATCCAAAAAGTACATAAAATTACATATTACAATCCCAAAGGTAACAAACAATAAACCAAGAGGCTAAGTCTGGAGGAGTCAAAAGTACCGGGACACTCAAAAAGGTGTGATTCCTCCAACCCATTGGGACATGTACATAAAGTGAGGTACATACAACATATAAAAAACAAAAGAAATATACCCACAACAAAATAATATTAACAATTAATTGAAACCGAAAATTAATCTCGTCAAAATGAGGTTAGTGAAGTTAAAAATCCAAGACGGTTCTAGAATATTCCCTCACAACTTCTTGGTTTCAAGGTCATCGTAGTAAAAAACACTCGTCTACAGTAGACAAGATTATGCTGTTTTACGTGTAACTGCATGCGCTTATGCTACCAAAAATACTCAAATACTGTTGTAGCATATCGAATGAGTACAAATTCATATCGGATGCATTTGAACTTTTAACGCAGATGAATTGAAGTAAAGTAACGTGAGATTCGAAGGTCTTTTTTCTAAATTCAGATCTTATTTTAGTAGCAATATTTTTACAGATATATAACTTTCCTGCCTTTTACGTTTAGTCCACATTATGCACATTGACAGGTTACAGGTAATAAATGTAAGCTTACTGAGGCAATTGGTATGTTTATCATCTAACTTTGTCCAGTTATTCTCTATGGCAATATCACTTATGTAACCTGTTGCTATTTCCAGCAGTAGTTTATTTTTCTGTCAGTTGCCTGGTGTTCGTTGCCTTTAGTTTCCCAGTTATTTGAGAATATTGTATATTTTATAGTATTGGGTAACATGGACATGGCCTGGTGTCATGGAATATATGTGATTGTTTCAAACTGCCTCCAAGTTCATCGGAATTGATTGACTATTTATCGAAACTATAAAATACAAAATGATATCTAATGTGATTGCTGTGACGTAAGCTTGTGACATCGACACACTCCGTAACAAACCCCTTAATCCGTGCTTTTGCTACTTCGTCTCTCTGAAGGTAGTAGCTGGTAGTACTGTACATGTACTTGGTTATAATTGACGCTGACATGGCATTGCATGGCAAGCAAGATGACACAACCTTTTGGAGAGGCAAAGTTTATACATTAAACCAAATGAACCCACCTATATATTTTATAAACAAAACCTAGATTTCCCGGGTCGGTAAAAAGAGCTTGAAATATTTGGTCATCATCACTGCATGCAGCACAAGCCCACCTAGCTCTGTAAAAGCTTTGCAGCAAGCATGTTGGCCACATTTTAATGTGATTTTTGTCACGAACCGACACCTGCCATTGAAGAAATACCAGTGCAAGGAATGCCCTCCAGTTGCGACAACTAATTGAACTCAAGCCAGGTCTATACCCACACAATCATTACTTTATGGATCAAATTTTGTCTCTTGGACAATCGAAAGAAAAAAAGAGGCCACGAAAGAGAGTACTGTCCAAGAAAAGTTTTGTACCGACCCATACACAATATGATGTTTAAAGCAACTAGTATCAACTATTAGAATAAAGTGAATTTGAATAAATACATATATAAAATACATGCAAGCAAATGTAATAAAACAGCAAAATAAAATCGGAAATATCTAAAATATTTCTGTAGTGTACAATTCTAAATAAGAATATAAATATATATACTTAGATTTGATAAGAGGAAACGTTATTTTTTGTGTTCAATAATAATATTGTTGTGTTATTTTAAAAATAACATCATCAACACGAATACATAAATTTATGTGCTTACTATCGAGCGCTTTTAAAATATGCAAACATGAAGTGCCCCGTCAACAAAAGTGTAAAGGGGTTTGAGCAAATACATACTGCAGTTACTGTCCGTTTTCCTATACACAATACACAGTGCTCTCACCATTGTCGCGTGACCTCTACAAATGATGTATGTTAGGAGAATGGACACTTGCCTAGTTAACATCACTGCGTGAAAAATAACCAGCCAATATTTTATTTATTCTCCAAAACTTCTAGCAAATATATTTCTCTAACATGACCTAAAATTACAGCTAGGTTAGATGTTCAGAAATGGTCGCACTTTTGTAAAATATGAGTGAGGGCAAGGCATAGCTAGCCAACTCCCCGTGTTAATTGAATGGAGATTTGACCGAAAATATTGGTATCGGACCGCTCACTTCTGAAGGAGGCCACAAAAAAACGGTAAAAGCTACATTTAAATTATTCTAAATAGGTTCTAGAAAATAAAGTTTTGTAACATGTCCTAAATTTTTAGCTAATTTAGATGTTTGGAGAGGGTCGCACTTTTGTGTTTTAGGAAGGATATGTAAACGACAGATAACACCAAAAATATGAAGAAATTATTTCCAAACCGTGTTAAGTCTGCAAACCACCATGTTTCTCATTTTCGATACAACAGTAAGCAAATATGCTAACTAACGAGTTTGTACGGTTCTTCGTCCGATACTACAGGGTGTCTAAAACCGATTAGTACCCATCTATGTGACAGTTTCTATGTTATTTTACAGACTTAAGGTGGTACTACACCCCTTGATAAATTGGTGACTATGTTTGCATTTTTCTCAACAAAAAACACACACTGGTAACAAGAGTTATGTATAATTATTATAGGGGCAAGGAATCCGGTTACTACACTGGCATATCAGTGACTAAAGACAAGTGGTACGTTATTTATGATAAGAAAAGAAGTACCGCTATGTACCTCATTTCTTAACATATATAATGAACCACTTGTCTTGAATCACTGAAATTTAACTGAAGTAATTGGATTCCTTGCCCCTATAATATACGTAACTTTTGTTACCAGTGTGTAGTTATTTTTTGAGAATGCAAAATTAGTCACAAAATTGATCAGGGGTGTAGTACCACCTTAGGTATGCTCAGCATAATTCCGATTTTACTGAATTTGCATTTAATACGCTGGATCCAGTTTTGCAATATGAAATTGAACTCAAATTTGTGTCCTGATATTCCACTATTATTATCAATCATTTAAAGACAGCCTTAATTTAAAGTCTGTAGTTCGAAAGTAACCAAAATGAAAATATAACTAGGATAGTAAATTGCACTAATATATTTTTGGTTTAATCTTTTCACATTACCAGATGGACGGCAGGTAATTATAGTAAGTTCTGGGGCAAGAGATTGGACGAGGGCGTCAAACACAGGCTAGGAACTATGAAACCAAGGCCAGCAGTAGAGGCAATGAATGAAATACAGGTAGGAAGCATTTTGTACCCAACAAATCCAAAAGCATTATGAGGTATATCAGGGTTAATTAAGGCAGCTGTGTACTCTCAGACATGCATGTAGTAAAAGTGCAATAACTTTGTAATTATTCGCACAAGACATATAAAAGTATACATTTTTATGAAGGCAAGACATCAATAAATCTTAATATAAATACAGACTTGGGGTAAAAACAACAATTATGAAGAAAATCACAAAAAAGAGAGTTTTTTTGGCAATATTTGTTAGGTACATCATAACAAAAAAACACTCTTTCCAAAATATTTTATTTTGTTTTACGCTCAATCTTGAGGCTCCATTCCAAAAACGTTTTTTTTTTTTTTTGATATTGGCCTTATTTTTTGAGATATTGACCATATAAGGCATCAAATTGAACTTTTTAAAATTCACAAGCGCCTATTTGCACAAAATGATGCCTAAAATCGGAAATAGACCAAAATATAAAAAAATGAGAAAACAGTTTCTTGAGTCGATCGTGCTTTTTACGATGATCATATTTGCTTACCTATAGATGCTGTATTTATTGAGTTATCGTGTACCTAAATCGTTATTTTACCGAGAAAATGAACATTGAAATAATGGCCGTTGAAGTTTAAAGTGGTCACATTTTGCACTTTCATCGAATCTCACAGGAGAATGCGGCAGTTTTCGTTTTTGTACCTTATATTACGTGAACATCGGGTAAATCCACAGCCCCTTGAGAAGTTTGAGCGAAATCCATTCATAACTTGATATTTAAATCGAGGGAAAGAACTTAAAAAAACCCACATTTTATCAGATAAAACGGAGCCATTTGACCACTAGGTTTTTGTGAAATCAGTGCTTCCGTGGCGTTTCCATAAGATGCGCCGCGCATGCAGATAAGCGTTGCGTATGGGTAGCGTATTTGTGCGTTAACAAATTGCGCGATACGCAACGCGATGCGTTGTTGCGCGAGTGTATCCTGCTGGTACAACAAAGATTTTCTTTCCTTTTCAATTTCAAACACGAGTGGAATAGTGAAATAAAATCCTTAAAATATTGCAGTTGGAGTTTACAAATCTGGATTTTCATTCCTTGTATTTATAAAAACATAACAAAGTACAAACATATCAAAAAAACTCAATTTTGCGAAAGAAACAATGTCTAGAGTACACAGCCGCGTTAAGGAACTGTGCCTTGATAGATTAGCATGTTTGAGATTCTTGTAAAGTTCTACCAACGGATAACATCAATCTGCATGAGAAAATGCAAAATGAAAGATTAAATGATCAAATATTTGTTTGTCATGTAAATTATGAGAGTTTTAAAATCAGCTTTTTTTTTTAAACTGACAAGTTCAGTTGGAACGTTGAACAATCACTTACACGCGGCAACAGATAACACGACCTTTTAAATGAAGCACTACATACATGGCAGTATACCGTAAACATTCGATAGTTAGCATAATGTGCTTGCTATTGACCGCTTTTAAAACATGCCCCATCCACAAAAGTGTAAAGAGTTTTGAGCAAATCATCGATACACATACATAGTTATATACGAACAGGTAAACCTGCAAATTTGTGTCTCAACCCAATAGCTCAGTTGGTAATGCGCCGGACTTTGGTACAATTTCATGTTTTCAAAAGCGCTTGATAGTAAGCACAGTATGCTAACTATCGAGTTTTTACGGTACTTGAACAAAGTAGTATGAATGGGCGTCAATCCTTTTCAGCCACATTTTGGCAGGCCCAATGGCCCCCTCACCACATTTCAAGACGAATTGACGCCTATGGGTATATATACACACACCCAGAGGATTGGAGATCAATGCATGTAGGAACCATCTACGAAACCTTTTACATGAAAAGCCATCTTGATCCTCAAATGAATGGCTATTTTTGAGAAAACGTTATGAATAAATACATCCAGTTTAAAAAAAACCTCTTATAGTCTTCTTTTGTAACGTGTAAGTCTAATTTATTTTTCCGTTCCCTTCCTTTTTGGATTTGGTGGGCGGTCTTAAAGGTGCATAGCACCTGTTCGCTCCAGCCATTCACTGAACTTTTTTTTTAAATGTTCCTTTTATGATATTGTGTAAATTTTGATGTAACTTATGTGCAATATTATATTCCTGTAATTCTGTGCCAATAAATAAATAAATAAATAAATAAATAAATAAATAAATAAATAAATAAATAAATAAATAAATAAATAAATAAATAAATAAATAAATATATAAATATATAAATAAATAAACAAATTCAAAGTATAGACCTCTGAAAAGGCAACTGTTACTACTTTTAATTCCAAAGTTAGTCACCTGAAAAACAATACTTGTTAAATATATAAATATATAAATAAATAAATAAATAAATAAATAAATAAATAAATAAATAAATAAATAAATAAATAAATAAATAAATAAATAAAGTAAATCTATTGTGAGACACATTTGCAATATTTTCATCATAGATTTATTAGAGCCATATTCTTCATCCTGATGTGTCTATGTCAAAAAAATAACCTGCAGGTACAACTGAAATTCTGACGAGCCCCAACAAACCTATTCATCCCAATAATATCGAGTTCAGTTTGTATGTTTTATTCCTGATATGAGAAATAATTGATACACTCGTGGGCTTCAAATGGAAACTGTTATAATGTGATTTGTTCCGATAAGGCACGTTCGCCAAGCAAACAACCTTGCGCCATCGCTACCTGAAATCTAGACCTTCATAGATCCTATCTCACTCCAATAGGTTGAATATAGTGTTTTGCTAATGACATTGGTATTCAGTTATGTAAATGATAGTAACTATTATTAACTTTAATGACGATCGCGGAAATTGAAAGATAACAATTATTGTCAATTGGTCATTAACTTAAAGCCAAACTTCTAATAGAACAGTAATGAATATGCAAGGTTAAGTACTGTTAAGTCGCAGTTATTGCGTGTTATAAAGCTAAGTCTTTCTAAGGTCTTACTCAATCATGATTATTTTGTTTGATCCATTGTTCTGATATAATTGTACAGGGAATGACTGATCATTGACCACTGAAATTATTAATGCTAATGCCTCACGTTATCATTGAGAGTGTTTTGCCAATAATAAACAATATAATAACAATAGTAATTAAAATGCTTGCTTTGTTAGATGGATGATCCCGGTGTGGGTGAGCTACCCGAAAGTTTTGATGCACGTGAGCATTGGCCAGAACTGTTGGAACCAGTTATGGATCAGGGAGACTGTGCTAGTTCATGGGCCTTCTCAACAGCAGGTAAACAAACAAACTTACCCAAACAAACAAACAAACAATGATATAAAAGAGATGTTTAAAGACACTGATTGTGAACTGCAGAAAACAAAACTAGGACAAATTTCACATAAATTAATTATGAATCCGGGTACTTTTCTTTCTTTCGCTTTCAAATCAATGCAAAAAAATGCAATGTCATTTTAAAAGTTTACCATATTTGAATGTGTGTTTGTCTTTATGGTTTTGTAAATTAAACTTTCAAGTTCACAACTTTATGCACAAACCGATTAAAATAGCAAATATTATTCAGATATAATCATTGAAGTTTACATCGAGATAACATAGAAAGGCTGGCACTATAGTACATTAGGCAATAGCAATAAATAGCATGGTAAAGTTGGCTCGAGATTAGAGATTATTACGTTACTTTTAATCATATTTCTACATCGATCAAGGGAACTGGAGTAATTTTAGACCGATTTTGGACTTTCAAAAATTTTTGAACTTGGTTCCTTGGTCATTGTTAAAAACCTTGGAAAATTTAAGACCCAAAAAATTGCATTTTTAGACATTCGAGTTTAGAAATTAAACATTCGATATGTCGCAAAATTTCGAAATAAAAAACACTTTTCTACACTGACCGGTCACGTATCCTGCTGGAGTCATTTGACACCATTTTTAGACAATCGGCATCACTTTTAGATATTCGAAAAGTTTTGATCAAAAATCTCAATTTTAGACATTCGTTATTTCGCAGAATTTCGATCTAAAAACCACTTTTCGACTTTCGTGATTGCTCCATAAAAGTGGTTCGAAATTCGCCCAAATAACGAAGGTAAATTTTTTTTGGGGGGGGCCAAAATTTTTGAAACTAATTTTGAAAGTTAAACAACTGTCTCAAATTACTCCAGTACTTTAAAGATAATATTGATGTTTTGTGCAATGTCCTTACAGTCCTTGTTAACAAATCGTTCAGTAGTGGTGAGTTTCCACACGCACTGCGTGAGGCTGTAGTTTGTCCGGTCTTAAAAAAGCCTTCTCTTGACAAGAATGTCTTACAGAATTATCGTCCTGTCTCCAACTTAAGCTATTACTCCAAAATCATGGAGAAAATTGCTTCTGTTCAACTCCAAGAACACCTTCAGTCTCATGGTCTCCAGGAAGAGTTTCAGTCGGCGTACAGGGCTAGGCATAGTACCGAAACGGCACTGCTAAGGGTCAAAACAGACATATTGAAAGACATGGATTGCGGCAGAGCTGTGTTTGTAGTGCTTCTTGACCTCTCTGCCGCTTTCGACACGGTAGACCACGTCATCCTTCTAAACCGCTTGTCACGCACATTCAACATCACTGGTATGGCTCTTAACTGGATTAAAAGCTATCTACAGAGCAGAAACTTTCGCGTTTCAATAGGTGCTGTATCATCTGAAAAATATGATCTGAATTACGGACTACCACAAGGATCGGTCCTTGGACCACTCTTCTTTGTTCTTTACACCTACTGCATTGGACATATTATCAGAGAGTTTGGGATTTGCTATCACATTTATGCTGACGACGTGCAGCTGTACTTTTCCTTTGACCCAAAGATTGCTGGTGCTGCTGAACGTGCCTTATCCAGATTATCGTCTTGTATCAATGCTATTCGGCAATGGATGATGACGAATTTGTTGAAGCTCAATGACTCCAAAACGGAGTTTTTTGTAGCAGGTTCGTCTCATAATCTAAAGAAGTTACAGACTGTATCTATCAAAATTGGTAATATGGACATTAGACCTTCTTCGACCATTAAGAACCTTGGAGTTGTCTTCGATCAAACAATGTCCATGAATGCTCATGTGAAATCACTCACTAAATCAGTGAACTTTCATCTCAGAAACATGTACAGAATTCGGAGGTATATCACAACTGAAAGCTGTCACCATCTTGCTAGGTCTCTCATTTTGTCTAGACTTGACTATGCGAACTCACTTCTACTTGGCATTTCGGCAAAGGATAGGAAACAACTGCAGAGGCTTCAAAATAGAGCCGCCAAAGTTGTCTACAAATGCAATAGACTGGAACCATCTGCACCTTTGCTTAGAGACCTTCACTGGCTGCCAGTTGCCGAAAGGATCATCTTCAAAGTGCTGCTGCTAGTGTTCAAAGCTCTGCATGATGTAGCTCCGGCCTACTTGTCGGATCACCTCGTCCTCTACGTTCCTGGTAGAGATAACATGCGATCCAGCAATAACTATTTGCTTCATGTTCCGCGCACTTCACGATCCATGGGTGACAACGCCTTCTGTTCGGCTGGCCCACGCCACTGGAACGCACTTCCAGGTCATCTTCGTTTTGCACCTTCTGTCAACGTGTTTAAGAAGCACCTAAAACGCACCTCTTCCCACCTGTATAGGGATTTGTTTCTTAAATACGTTGACAGAAGGGGATTGCCTCATTTTCCCCAGGTTTCATGTTTATTTTGATTTTCTTGCCACACTCATTAGTTCTTTGGTTTTACTTAAATTTTTAATGTGTATTTTTCATGTGATTTTAATATGTATATCATGTATATTTCTTAATAATTATGTACTTTTTAAGATATAGTTTGATGTATATTCTTGTATCTGCATTTTAATGTTTTTATTGTAAAGCGCTTTGACAATTTTAATATAGCGCTCTATAAGTGTCGTTTAATAAAAGTACCCTTGATCTATGCAGAACTCGATGAAAAGCGTAATATTCAACATAGTAACGAATGTCTAATCTCTAATCTCGAGCTAACTTCACCGTGCTCAATAAATGTATTATACCAAGAATATCTTCGTAGGAACTGGTCCCTGTCACATATGTACTAAGCTACCTTGTTATAGCATCAAAACAAAAATGACCAACAAAGTGGACATTAAAAGGCACCGCTGTCCTCAGTAAGGCCATGGCCAATTATCCACGTCCAAAATAAACCTCTTGTAACAACATGATTCCATGTCTTCATGATAATATTTATACACTGACCTTCCTGAATTGCATGCTTCCTTATAACACCACAACCATCGGGTGGGTACCAATCAAGGTGCCCATTGGGTGTGCATGGTGCCCATCATTATAACAAGCCTCTGGGGGTGGCGCCTGCTACTTTTCGCGGTTGGTTTCAATGACTCCTGTGGTTGAGCTGTCCATGTTACATTCCAAGTAGTGACCTTATCCGACCATTCGGTTCACATCAGGAGGTATGTGTCTGAATGACCAAGAGGAATATGTTGTACATTTAGATCATTTCAGATTTATGTTTACAAAGTCTTTGAAGATGCGTAAAAAAAAGAATGAATTTGCGTAGAATAAAGAATGCATTTTGACTTTCTGAGGACGAAAAACAAACCCACGGCATTTTAACACTGTTAAGGTGGTACTATACACCCCTTGATAAATTTGTGACTATTTTTGCATTTTTCTCAAAAAATAATAACACACTGGTAACAAAAGTTATGTATATTATAGGAAGGAATCCAGCTACTACACTGGAATTTCAGTGATTCAAGACAAGTGGTTCATTATAAATGAGGTACATTCTAGCGGTACCTCTTTTCTTATCATATAACGTACCGCTTGTCTTGAGTTACTAAAATTCCAGTGTAGTAACTGGATTCCTTGACCCTATAATATACATAACTTTTGTTACCAGTGTGTTGTTATTTTTTGAGAAAAATTCAAAAATAGGAATCGAACAGAGACAACGGATATAAATTTGCAGTTCTGTAACTTCTGTTGGACTGTTGGAGGATACGTCAACTTTGCTAAAGATGACACCCCTTTCTCAACCAGCATTCCATAATGACAGTGGTTTTGGAATAGTGCCGAAAAAGAAAAACAACAGAAAGTGTGGGACTTCATGAAAGAATTGTTTTCACCATCGTTCAATATTTAAACACTACTGTTGTACTGCTAGATTTCAAATGGAGTAATCAGGTAATCCCATTTAAAATCCGAACTCCCTGCACAGCAAAAAATAAGGAGTAAAGTGCTACCGACTAAAGTATGTTGATTAAAAAATAGACCAATTATTTACTCATCAACGAGTAAAAGACGATATTTGACACAACTCTTTGCCAGAGTAAAAAATGGTCAATGGAAAGAAGTAAAATATTTTAATCGCCACATTGTATTTTACTCAAATCGCGTAGTAAATTCAACACGCGGAGTAAGTTTAATTCGACGACGTATTAAAATTCATGTCATCATGGCGTATAAAAGCGGAGCCGGGATGCGGAGGTGCAGTGTCTGCTGGTGGAATGGAGTTTGTCAGCAGTACAACCAATATTTGAAGGTACTAATTTCATTACTATTATTCATAACTTTATGTCCATATACCTGTTACACAATTTAGAAATCTTATTGTATAATTTGAACCGGATATAGACAGGTTTTTAAGTTAGTTAAGCTTATCAGTATGGGCATCGGCTCACCATGCTAGCTGTGTACTTGTATATTTGCGATCGTATATATTATGTACTAGTCTGAGCAACCTCGAAGTACATACGCTGATGTGGACCAGTCCCGGGGACCAGGGGTGTAGCAGCAAGTGGATAGGGTGGACAAAGTCCATGGGCCCCGAGCAAAAGCGAAAATGAAGTGGATAGGGATAGGGCTGATAAAGGAGATGTTTAGAAGGCCTCACACTACTCCTTGTCCATATGCCCCAAAGCTCTTGCTACGTCCCTGATCCTGATGTTGACTCGTGCCACGTAACTTTTTTGCAGTTATGTAGTAGGAGAGTGGAACCATTGCAAAATATCACTTGAAATATTTTTCCATAGGCAGTTTTCTTTTTCAGTGCATTTATAATATTTATCTATATTTTACTTACAGATCAGATGTGACTTCGGGATTTTTGTGCTACCCTACCTCTTTCCAGGAAAGGTGTTGAAGAAAAATGCACGAACGTCAGTCAACAGGTAAATTTCTATCAATAATGTTGCATTTAACTTGCCAATTTCTTTGTACATTTCAGAATACATGTAGTTCATTGAATGTGTAGTTCATGAAACCTCAAATGCCAAGGGGAAAACCCCATGTAGAACCTCTCATCCTCACCAGACAGGTGTTGGCTATCGTGAACTTTGAATAATCAAGCCCGAATCTTATAATTATCTTGTTTACCATTTCTGTAAATTCTTGTCTCCTAAAGTTTGTGTCCCCTTGAAAATAGCATTGCCCGCTATCACAGGAATAATAATATAATAATTATAATGATATTTTAAATATTTGCAAAATCGCATGAAAGTAGAAATGCCAATGCAATGGGTGATTACAATGTAAATTACATGTAAATATGTCATATTTGCTTTAATATTTCAAGAATTTCAGCAAGAGTTTTCATTTTTGGTTATATACCATCTGACAAATTATAGACAGTTTAAAAATAAGACATCCATAAATTTGGTTATTTATATTTTAAACCTTCCATCTACTTCATCACTTTCGAGTACCAAACAAATTTTGATTTATGGTTGATACAATGAAAAGGTGGTGGATTTTCTATTTTAAGGCAGCTTTATTTCACTTGAATAGTCCCAATCCATGAAATTAATGTCCTTTATTACATTTTCTTTTATTTTACATGTTTCAGGAAGGCACAGCTTTGGACTGGTTCCTCGCCAACTTTACTGGACGCACGCTGCCATTTATATACTTGTGAAGCAAGTTGAATCCAGAACAGTGTTTTATAATGGATAGGCAAGCTTTTTCAATGCGCAACAGTGATGAAAGTTGTAGAACTTGTGCACAAGATATACCAAATCCTTCACATACAATGACTTAGCATATCCTGTACATGTAAAGGCTGATCACTGCTATTTGGCAGTTCCTGGACACTATATCAGCTACCGTACTAAAGAACCTGGTAACATTAGACCATTCTTGAGTGTTAAAACATAATGAAGTGAAGACTTAATTTCTGTCCCTTTTAAAACACTCAGCATCTATAACATAAATTTTCAAATGACTTTTTCACATCAAAAGTTTTGGGAGAGGTGACCGGCTTCTATTTTATTCTATGTTTGCTCACATTGGGTAATGAGACAATAGACATGCTATATTGTGATTTATTTGATACCTATTTTGAAAATAAAACCAGGAAAATGCAGAATATTATATTTAATTTCTTATTCTTTTCATTCTTTTAGTTTAAAATACTGCTTTGTTCCAGCTGCAGATGGAGCCACAATACAACTCGAAAGTGTTTTTGCTCAATATTTGTTGAGTAAAATACGTTTCATGTTGCTCAAAATGTTGAGTAACACTTTACTCTTCATCATTTTGCAAATCTTTTCACTTAAGTTTTACTCAAATAATGAGTAATCGTTTTAATCAACACTTGCGTAAACCTTTACTCAAGGTTAAACGAGTAAATTTTTCCTTGTTTCAGAGCAAAAAAGGGAGCTACTCAATATTGAGTACAATTTAATCAACAAACGTTGAGCAAATATTACTCCATAGTCAATGAGTAAAATTTACTCTCATCTTTGAGTAAAAAAGGGAGCTAGTCGAATTTTGAGTAAATTTTGCTCAACAAAAGTTGAGCAAATATTACTCCAAGTGAAAGAGTAAATTTTAGTCTAATCTTTGAGTAAAAAGGGAACTACTCAATATTGAGTAAAGTTTAATCAACATGTGCTGAGTAAACAATTAATCAACCGAAGCTGAGTAAAATTACTCAAAATTCGACTAGCTCCTTTTTACTATCGTGATGAGTAATATTTTACTCAATATTGAGCTTTTATTTTTTGCTGTGTGTGTGGAAGATTAAGATCGTGGATTCCATAGAAGGTGTATGGATTCCAACTTGAATAGCTCATTTACCGATTCGTCAGCTATTTTGAAGATGGGCCATTCTAGCTGTGTCCAACGAACATTCCACTCGCATGAAAGACAGTGGTTTTGGGAAGGAGCCGAAAGGCAACAGGGGGACGTACTATTCTTAGACCGAAGCATTACTTCCAATGTTCTACAACTTATGTTCGGTATTACTTGATACCCTACAAATCCTAGTTTTCTCAATCAAATGTACCGATATGCAACCTAATTTGATTTATTTGTGTCCTACTGTGTATCCGTAATGCAGTTCTGGAATTCAAACACCTTTGCGTAGATCTTCAATTATTCAGTTTCCACTAGTCCACTTTTATCTTTATTCATTTACTTCAAAAGTAGAAACCCGAGAAATCTAGCTTTGTTGGATTTCTGCTGTTTCTACAGGTGAAGGTGAAAGGTTAGCTTGAATTCAGTTTGGAGGAATACAAAAAATGTACATCATGCAGGGCCAACTATTGAGTTTCAATGGATGATTCATATATAACATTGTAAACACTGCTTGATATCAATATTTTTCTGTTTATGTCTGGTCGTCGATTTCTCTAGTATTCTTAGATAATACACTCAATTTTCACATCACTGAATCTGAGACTGAATCATATTAACAAATGACAACATATTCGACAAAGTTAAAGGGCATTTCGTGATCCACAGCCTCATCCCCCACTTTTCTCAAAAAAAGTTGAGATTTTTATATCACTGGAAACCTCTGGCTACATAATGTTTATGTACAAAATATTTCTTGCAGATTAATTCGTTTAGCAAAGATATCGCGAAATTTGAATTTCGTTCTGGTGCACCAGAACGAAATTACAACGTATTGTCTATGGAGCAGTGTAATACACATAATCATGCATAACTCGCAAACGCAAAATCGGAATCAACTGAAATTTTGGGAATATGCTTTTTTTCGTGGATATGTACTGAAAAATGTCATAAAAAGAGGATGCTAGGATCACGAAATACTCCTTTAATAGCAATATCTCATTCTTGCTTTTCAATCCACTAAAAAGGGACATAAAAGTCTCTCAATTTCTGTTCCCAAAGCAAGGAGGTTATACTACAGTCAGTCTACTCTGAAGTACAAAGTACCGACGCGGACGCACACATTGTACCGAATTTGAAGGCACGCATACCTGCAGCAGAGACGCAGCACAGCGCACTGTTTACTCGCTGTATACGCGCGCGTTGTTACTTTGTACTTCAGAGTGAACAGACTGTAGTCCATCGTATCTTCAAAGTATAATAATTTTTCTTAGAATAGTATCCAGGTTGAATACAGGTGCAGCAGCCTGACAGGTTTGAGTTTATAAAAAGAGGATACATACGCTCGTACATTATTCTTGAATTTTAGTTTGGTTAGATTACTATATAGTAAAGCCAACAACATAGCACATTATATACCTGCATACTTTGATTATCATGTACTTCCTTCTTGTCTCTCTTCTCAGCGGTTGCATCTGATCGACTCTCAATTCAATCCAATGGAACAATGAAAGTTGACCTTTCACCCCAGCATCTGCTTTCCTGCAATGTCAAACGACAGCAAGGATGTCATGGGGGACATCTGGATAGAGCCTGGTGGTATCTCAGGAAGAAAGGGTATGGAAAAAGTACAATTGTTTTGAGGGACATTACCCATAAATACCAAAATATTATACTGGTTGATTAATAAAATACAATGCTGGTAAATGGCATGCCATATTAATGCAGATTGCTTGACTTCGTTTTATACGGAGGTACTTATAGTACTAGACATTCTGTACTTCATTCTGGTATTATTTCATGCGGCACCACTTCTAAGGCCTTGTCAAACTTAAAACCCAACATTACGAAAATGTTACCTTTTTGCTGCAATTTTATGCAAAATTTGTTGATTAATGGTAATACTGTCATTACCAGATTTATCTAATTTAATTATAATTCAAAATTTTGTCTCCGTCTCATTATCATTATTTTTTAAATCATTATTACTTTATTGTTATCATTTCCAGTATTGTTACCAACGATTGTTACCCATACAAAAGCGGCTTGACGGATGAGATGAAGATGGAGCGTGGTCAGTGTTACATACCGGGAGCCAGGTCTGAAGACAAGATGCATTGCCCAATGAAAGGAATGAAAAGTAGCCGATACCAGTCCACGCCACCATACAGGATTTCACCTAGTGTAAGTTTGTATAGGTTTTTTTTCGAAGAATTCCAGTTGAAATCCACACACACCCTTGGTAGACTGCTTTGCATTCCCTTTTTGATACACAATTCACACTAGCTAGTAGCTGAGCCAAAACTGTGATGCCATTCCATAAAACACAACACATTCCTAGTAACCACTCTGCCCAGAGAAAAACATGGTTTTCGGATGGGAGCAGTTTGTGTAACATGGTGTAAAGCGCCTTGTTGTTGTTGTTGTTGTTGTTGCTGTTGTTGTTCTCAATCAACATGTCCAGTGACATCACAAGAGGGATATTCGGTGCTGTTTTGTGCTTACCTGAAAAATAGCCACAGAATCCGGGTTTCTCCCTGACCTTGACTATAGACTCAACACCTTTACAAATTGCCATCTAATTCTGGGACAATGGAAAGAACTATGCCACAACTTTCAGCCATCCACTGAAACTCAGAATATTGGATCTGCCTATCCCATGACATCATAGCAAAATATATTGGGATAACCCTACTATTTCGTTTTAGGGTTGATCATTTTTCACAACGACGATATTCTTTTTTGATTATGCTGCTCAGGCTTTTATTTACCTTTATTTTCTTTCCTGTTGTTTTTCAGTCTGAAGAAATACAGATGGAGATCATGAAAAATGGACCTGTACAAGGTAAAGCAATAGTAGATCTCCTTTATCGCCATTCTGTTTTTACGAATTTACGAATAATAAGTTCTTGGTCATCATAAGTTCATAACTTCTGATTACATTAACTTGCACCATACAATTCTTTTAAATTGAAAAGCTGAACCAATACGTTTTGTGAAAAGGATATTTGAAAGTGTTCCCTTTTAATTTTGAGTTTAACCATGAAATGTTTTTGAATTTCAACAGCCGCGTTTAACGTAAGAGAAGATTTCTTCATGTACCAAGGAGGTGTTTACAAATACACAGACCTTACTAAGTATGAACCAGAACCATATAAGAGGAACGGTTGGCATTCTGTCAGGATAATCGGATGGGGTATTGATAAAAAAGATCCAGACAACCACAAAAGATACTGGGTAAGTTGCTTGGAATTGACCATTACCATAATACTAAACCGTAGTGGCTCTGAAAGGAGCTGGTCTTAACAAAAACCTAAATGCAGAAATTACCCTTTGCGACTCTAAACAGAAGTCTAACAGAGCAGTTCAATGACAGGATGAAAAAATATTGACAGAATGATGACCATAACAAGAGGTACATTTATGATGTGAATATCAAAATGATCATGGCACTGAAAGAGCTGTGTAAGATAGCATAAAAACACGTTAGGCAGTAATAACTTGTGGCCCTTGAACAAAACTGCCGAGAGGCTACATAGGAGTTTTGCTTTTAAACATATTCGGCTATATGTACTAGTATATTCGTATGTACGTCCTTAAAGTCTTCTAGGATTATTGCTTGTAAAGGCGGCAAATTATTTACTAGAGACTTAATTAATAAAAAAAAAAACCCTTGTTAAGTACCTTGCTTTAACAAAATAATTGTGATATATTTCTTTGTTTGATTTTGCAGCTTGCTGCCAACTCATGGGGTAAAGATTGGGGTGAAGATGGATTCTTCCGAGTAGAAAGAGGAAGTAACGAATGTGAGATTGAATCATTTGTTGTTGGTGCTTGGGGAAAAGTAGAAACAATGGAAATGATTGAAAAAACGAACGGAAAAAATGGACACAGCAATAAAAACGACCAGTATGCCTGATTCATAGAATATTTTTTGCTTAAATACATTGTTTATTATTAAAGAGACATGAAGAGATTGTCCTAATCTTCCTACTGATTATTTACTACCATACTTTTCATTGCATTTTTTCTGCAATGTATATGATGGTTCTTGTGATTTTTGAAACCAAAACGCCCGTATTATAGTTAGAAAAGATTCTCACTCAGGTTTTAAGTACAGTAGCCGCATAAACAAACTTGGAGCACAACATGATCAACTATTATAAATAGGTTAAACCAGAGAAGATGATAAAAGAGGAGGTCGCTCGCTGCCCACATCAAATAAATAATGTGTGCATCCGCCTATTGATGGAAACAATGATCTAATCCGATTGATCAACTAATACGATAAGTGGCCTTGCGAGTCACGACTGTCTAGCTCTAAACAGCGCATGCCCGGGTATCAATTTGTTACGTCATTTGACCGCGAAATATAATTCCTGTATTGTTTGGCATGACCGACTGCTAAGGTTGACCTGAGATCCCTGTGAAAAGACCCTCATTTTGGATCCAAATAGCAGTTTTGGACACGTTTGGACACAAAACGGGAGTATATGGAGAAACTGACACGAGTTTGAATTACTGATTACACTACTTTTAAGTTTCCGTAAACTGCCGCAAATATTCAAATGCTTATCATTTAAATTTCTTTTCCTTTGACCTTATATTAATTTTACTGGAAAATTAATAATGCTTGACTTTCCATAACTTAACAAAACTTTTGATTTTTTTAATGGGAGTTGCGATATATATAATGCTTTTTCACTCGTTTAAAAATCCTGGTCACCCTGGTTAGTATTATTTTTCTTTAAAGAAAAAAAGCATGATTTGACTGCGAAATTGGGAATTTAACGATGTACTTCCGTGTGTGGAATATTTTCTCCACTAAGAGAACTGCCGAATCAGTCGAGCGTGTGTCGGATGAACAGATTACCACAAAGGAAGTTTCAAGTGGTATTTTAAGTACCCAAAACAAAGAAAAGTGAATGGAGGTTAACTGTGGGTAATCGGATTATATATTCGAGCGATCTCCTCTTTTCTCATCTTCTCTGGTTAAACAAAGGCGGATATCCTTTTGTCACGTGTTCTAAGAAATCGCAAGGTGTACCTTTGGTATTATAATTATCATGTAGGTGTATATCGCGATTTATGTAAGAAAAGTAGCGGGCGTTACACTAAGATGTTGTAATCGGCATTCACACCATCGTCTGCCGATGTTTTGAGCTTCTCTCTGCACTCTCGTCATATAGTACTATTGAATTACCATAAAATAAAGTTATTTGAATCTCTTCATGTCTCTTTAAATTAAAGAAAAAACTACTTCCCAATTATTATTATTTGTGTATCATGTGTATAGTCACCAGGAAATGTTTGTGAAATTGTATTAATTTAATGTATGATATATATGTTTAAGGGCAATGGAAATGGATCATAAGATTCCAATAATTAGACATCTAAAACCAGCTCGCTTTAATATGCATGTAAAACTTCATATTGCTCTCTTTAGGCTGTAAGGTGTTGTGTTGGCTTCAAACATGCTTTGACAACATCTGACAGCAGGTATAAGACAGTTTTGTTTTTAGAAGGGAATAGAGGGGATTTTAATGTTGAGTTGGGTAGAGATAGATACTCCAAATCTTTTCAGAGAAAATTGCATTTTTTCTCTGAAATTAATGAAAATGTTGGCAAAAAATAATGCAGGCGGGCAATTGGAAACTTATGATTAATTTCCATTAGCCTAATGAGTGAAATGTCCTTTGCAATGTGCATAGTTGTTTTCCCTTTGTACCCTCTCAATATGAAAAAAAAAATACAAAAAAAAAATGTATATGCATATGGTACTTGTAACTTTTCAAAGACACTTGAAATAATTTTGCACTTTGTGGCATTATGCTCTTACAAACATCAAAATTTAAAGAGGAAGCCCCGCCAGAGCAGTTCTTCTGGGGTGAACCAAACCTGCCTGGTTATCAAAGCGACAAGGTTATCTCTGAATTTGCCAGGTGCTAATTGATGCAATAACATTAAAATATCAAGCACCTGTCAAATTTAGACATGACCTTGTCACTGATTAATTTGATAACCAGGCAGGTTTTGGTCACCCCAGAAAACTGCTCTGGGGGCTTCTTTAAGAAATTATGTAGTCAAATATTTTGATATTTTGTAGCAATATGCCGTATATATTTTGTAAGTAACAATATACTTCTATTATCCGTCATATTATGTTATGTCACAAATATGTATTACACAGTCGTGGTCAAAAGTTTGGAATAGGTTTTACCTCCTTGCCATAACCTAAACTACAAACGTGTTTTACTCAATAATAACTCCCCAAAACATGACAAATCAATCAGGAGACGGAATGCGTATTTGCATGCTATTTGTGATGATGAGTGTGTTTCAAAAAACCCCAAATTCCAAACTTTTGTCCGTGACTGTAATTATATAATATGTAAAGTATGTTATAAATAACAAACAAAACTTATTCTTAAGTTGTTAAAATTATCATGCACTGAAGAAGAAAGTGCAAAAGCAATGAAACTAATATGGTGCTAAATTGGTCGGTAGTAAGAAAGAACCCCAGATACTTACTCCTGTCTGCTTTGACGCACGACATATACTCCCTGTTCCAGAAAAATACAGCACTCATTTTTTGGGATTCAAAAAATATTATCCTGTTTTGCCAAATGGAACATAGCTAAATCTTAATCCTTAGTTCTAACTGGCAATAAAAATCAAATTTTAATAATTTTGCCATTTGAGGGAAAATGGGCCAAAACATGTGATTCAAAATTCAAACACGTGACACAAAATGTAGGCTGAATTTGGTCATAAATTTAATATATTTTGGGCCAGATTGATATTATTGGTAAAAAAATTTATTGGAAAATGTGTACAGAAATTAGAATGCTCAACCTGATCACATTCACAGCATACGAAACCCGCCCTAAAACGCATTTAGGGTGGGTTGACTTTTATTACCATTTAGAACTAGTCAAATTATAAAGATTTAACTATGTTTCATTTGGCAAAACAGGATAATTTTTTTGAATCCAAAAAAAGCAATACTGTGTTTCCTGGAATCAGGAGTAGGCATTTAAATCCCCATATATAGATGATTGACGTGAATCTTTCTATAGGAGCTTTCAAATTAAGGGTCAAATTGCATTCATCGTCTTCATTATTCTGATGATGATAAAAAATTAGAATCTTACGTAATTCTGTACTTGAAAAAGACCTTGAGAAAGCAAGAAAACCGTTGTGAATTTGCAAAGTTCATTTATAATGCTAGCATGAACGTTGCATTAGACATCCTGATTTAGGATTTGACACTTTTGATTTCAGTACAAGATTAGACTACCTCAGATTGTCGGTCAGAACATCGAGAGACTGGCAATCCCAAGTTTTGGGATCAAATATCCAAAAGGTCACTGATTCCGAACTTGGGTTGCCAGTCTCCCGATGAATGTCAAGTTGTGACCGAAAATATGAGGTACGTCAAATCAAAAGTTTAAAATCTCCTAAACTATTAATTTATAATGAATTGAAAACAAAAATCCCAAAATTGCCTTGTTAAAGTAAACTTTATTAAGGATCAAGTGTGTGGTGAAAGAATGCCTTTAATATTTAAGATATGTAATGAAATGTAATGAAATGTTCGTTTTTAAATGGTATAATGTACATACAACACATAGTCAGGAAATTTAGTAGTCTTGTCAATCTACTTAAATGCTGCAAATACAGTTTCTAACCAAAACTGTTATTTCATAACAGACACTGGACACTTCCGTAGGTCTGGCATACAGAAGGTTAAAGTAACCATTCTTCCCTTATTTTGCTATTGAATGTAAAGAACTTGACTTCTCAAGAGAATTGTGGTTCAGCTTCCTATGTGGCACATACTTTCGCAAACTGCCAAATATGAGAATGCGCCTACTTTCGCTATGCACTAACGGAGGAAATTAGGAATCCTCTAGAGGGCGCAGTAACTATAGCCCGGAAAAATGGTTAGGACACAAACGGTAAAGCCGTCGTACCGCTATCTGGACACCAACGATGTTGACATTCTTCGGTTCCATACTTTGTACTCGTGATTATTATGCATAATACAATTAATACAGAAAATACAGTTACACGTCTCTAACTGAAGCAGATGTGGTCAAGCATACCTGTAGATCGTGATAACTCTATGCTACAGCAAAATCAAAAACATTCTGAGGGCAAGTACTTCTAAAAGATCACGTAAGAGGGTGAAACGATTAGTATAGTTTGAAATTGCGAGCAGGCATGTTAAAAAGCTTTAAAATATAGTTTCGAGAATATTTCACTAATACGGAGAAGGGTACTATTTGTTGCGATGATTATTATTCAATCGTGAAGATGAAACTGGAACGACACTGGCTTAGGCTCTTTATTTTGTACATAATTTTGTAAATACATTTCGTGTGAGGCTAAGCTCTAAGAGTATAATGTTAGACCAAGTCTATTCTATTTATAAGTATACGGTACTATAAGACTATATGACAGTTGAATATGAAGTCTAGAATTTACATGATTTTGCATACAAGTGCACGAAGTTTTATATATTATATTTACTGTAATTGTTTTATAACAACAATGTCTTCCAGTTACGTTTTAAGTAGCATGATTTGTGAAACTTCGAATCCAGTGGGCAAATGATTCCTTTTTCTTTATCAATAGAAAAAATTGTTGAAAAACAGGAGTATCGCCTGTCGTCAAACAGCATGACTGAGTGTGCTTAATGCAATGCGATTATACGTAAACTGGATTCATCCGTTTCACAAAACCTATGCGATACCTCACGGAATGACGCAGCACTACTGATTGGAGAGTGTGTTGTTCACCAAAGTTGACGCGAGCATTAAAAAAACGCATAGCATTACTATAAAAAAAAAAGAAGATAGTAGTCTAAATCCAAACTACGAGATTCATGGCTGAAACAGCGAAATAATGGCAAATCATTTAAAAAAAAATATTAATAGAAGCTTCAAGCTGAAGTTGTGTGGACTCTCAAAACAAACTGAATCGAATCACAGAAGTGTGGACTCGTATATAATTAATTATTATCAACCGAGCCCACGTCATGCATATCATTTTGGCACACGTAATTGTTTTATATCAAAGTATTATAGCCATTTCAAAATCACAATTCTCGTGGTCTTGTAGAATGTTTTGGGGACTATTATGAAATAACATGACAATGCATTATGGATGCTTTGGTAAATAATGCGCTAGATACGGCTTGAATCGTGTGTTATGCGTTGTCGACAAAGCTTTGGTATCAACAATGTATACCGTAGTGTCGACGTTATATGCGGTGCTAAAACTATGGTGTCGACTGTCGACAATAGTTGATAATTATATCCTCCGTGTCGACAATAGTGTTGACAATACTAGGAAACTGATATAATTGATATGAGAACATCAGTATTCGAATTCGTTACCTCCACATTACATTGGGGCGAATTATGTCAAGTGAAAAGGCAAATTAGGTGCAGAGACTGTATGAATGTGAAGCAGACCGTGGAATATAACAATGCTGTAAATATGTTTCTTACTATCAATAACATTTGATAATGATTACTATTTGTGTACTGGTATGTTTAACTTAAAAAAACAAAAGACTATAATAAAACCAGAAACTGTTTAAAACAATCTTTAACATAATGCGTATAAGTTTTAAGTGATGTTCATGTGTGTATAAATTATATTAATATTATTGGTTTAAATGCAAACGTACATGATCCCGGGACAAAGGTTAATGGCATATTTGAATCTACCTTTTAGAATGTTAGAATCCCTCATTTCAAATTATAAGTTGATGGTTTCTCTTTTGTTCAGAAACCAAAAATCAAGGGATTAAAAAGTGGAGCAGATCTGGTCTGCAATCATAACACTATTGTGCTGGGAAGACACAGTATAATGGTATAACCATTAATATATAATGGATTTCTATCACTGCTCATTGAGTTGATGCTCATCAAATCTGATTTAGTCTTAACTTCTTTCGTAGGTGGCATACTTTCATGTCACCGTATAATTACCCCGGATAATTACACCCCGAGGCCTAGAAATCATGTGCGTATACCGTATTCAAGGGGCGGCTTTGTTTGTATGAAATGAAACATACAAACGATGCATGATGATGGAGATGATATGATTATGAATTACTAGCAGTTTATTTTCCCCGGTAAGCACAACCCATACCTCTTACCTAGCTCCCCCTCCCCACCTATAAACCTCCTCTTCCCTGTCACAAGTGTCTCCTTCTCCCCCTCCTCGCCTCCCCCTACATTCGAATACTATCCCACTCCACTCTCAGGCAAAGAGCTTTTAATGAACATAGAGTGGCAATAGATTACGTAACGCATTGTTCCTTTGTGCCGATTTGATTTACCGAAACGCTATTCATCGAGAGGTACCTTTTGTTCGGGACAAAGGGCTTCCGCCATTAAATCGGTAACTGACCTGACAGCGTATTAACGCTATAATAGGTATAATAGGCAGACTACTGTCAATAAGTGATCAAACGAAAGTCACGTGAAAGCGCCTACACGAGCGAGAGGTACCTTTTGTTCCCATACATCCCAAGGGTGTAATTGAGTAGCCGTATAAGCACAAAAGGCACACATTAGCCATGGGTGTACAGTTCGTTATCACCCACTGACTTAAGGTGCTTCATTTAAATCAATTGAATGCGCTTGCTGGTCGATTGCACATCAGAATTAAGGCTGCCATGTCCACATGTCTTTAGTACTGTATGTAATATTAGCTACGTATACATGTAACATATAATAAGTACTGGTGTAGGCCTACATAAAAGTTGTTTCACAAATTGACATTTAATTTTATTTTAAGAAGAAGATTTGCATAAACAGTGGCGCACCCAAGGGGGGCGGCTCTTCTGTGAGAGGTCTTGGGAGGGGATGAGGGAGGAAGAGGTGGAGGAGGGGATATGGAGAATGAGGGGGACTGGAGGAAGAGAGAAAGAGGAAGAAATGAAGAGAAATAAATGAATAGAAGTAAATAAATAGAATGATAATACCAGCTCATTGCTCATTGTACAGGTAAAACAGAAACATGTGTAGTGTGGATTTAACCAGAGAAGATCTGATGTAACATAGTCATGATAGTTGAGCTGTTTTCAATTAGTGTTATCTTGGTTTAATAGCTTTTAATGGGGTTTAAGTCCTGCAAAGGTCGTGGTGAATTCTACTGTAGACATGACTGCATCATGTACCAGAACTTGTTCTTGCTGAGTTCTGTGTCACAAAATGTTCCGAACGGCTGATGTATATCCTGCAAACTTGCAAACTGGTGCTGTTTTCACCAAATCCCTATTCAGTCACTTTCTTCAGCGGGAACAGACCATTCATCCACTCTTGACAGACGTTTTAAACCAGACTTTGTCACTAAGTCGCCAGAAGAGTGTATTCCTTTTTAGGAAAGACGTGCACTTTGACGCACAACAAAATCTGCTTAATTATTGTTGGATGCATTGCACAGTCATGATTGGCCTGTGACTAAAAACTTACTTTTTGTCAGACTAGGGCCTACTGTCAATCTCACTTCTGACAGCTTCTTAAACAAAAAATAATGACGGAAATGTTCCAATATGTTGTTCCCAAGTTTGTCTGCAAGCAATCAAATCATCCATAGCTTCACAACTCTCTGTGTCTGCTACAATTTGGTTTACCCCCTCCTCCAAATGGCATAGCTTTGTACTGGTAGGCTTAAAGACCAACCCAACTGATGGTGCCGCAAATGCAGAAATCTCGGGCAAGGTCTGTGAGTGGCGTGGAAGCTGCCATTGTTCAAAAGATCAAATTTGCTAACAAATTTTGCATTCCCATAAAATTATGTCTATGCAATCTTCAATTCTTAGATTAGGATACGAGTTTTACGTCTGTAGCTCGCATTATCATGGTAGGCGCAGGCGGCCCCCTAAATGTACGGTACAAACATGATCAGGAATTCTCCGATGAAACTAAGTAGGGGAGACCGGGGCAAAGTGGACCACGGGGCAAAACGAAACACCCCCATTAACTTCTTTATATGCTGCCCTCAATCTCCAAGCTCATGTATTTAGAACACGACATGGATCCAGCATTGTTTGTGATAGGGAGCAATCGAGTGAGTCAGGTATGTGTGATTTTTTACAGAAAATGTCTGCTTTTCATATATTTTAACCCGTAAATATTATTATCTACCATGTCGGGGAAAATCTCACCTGGTCGGGGCAAAGTGGACCGGAGCAAAGTGGACAATATAGTCCAAAGTGAATGGGGCAAAGTGAAACACCGGAACTTGAGACCCCACTCGGAACTATGCAATAGAAATTTATCTGGCCATAGTATACTGATATACTTCCATGGATATACCAAGAGGTAGACCCTAAGTGGTGTTGACAATGAAGACACACCTGGGGATGCATTTCTGTAATGCCCCCTTCCACGTTTTACTATACCCCGGCCCAAATGAACCTGTGGCAAAGCGGAACGACCTTTGCTTAGTTAGTTGCAGTCCTAAGGTAAGATTAGGCCTATAAAACTTACCGGTATGTTTTATCTTGCCTTTGCTTAGTAATCCTGTTTGGGCTGGACAAAAAAATGTTCGTCCACTTTGCCCATATAGGCCTGCTCCGTAACTGCATTGATGCAATAAGATAACTGAGACAATCCCTCATTTCAAATCTTTAGTTTTGGTTTCTCTTTTGTTCAGAAACCAAAAATCAAGGGATTCAAAAGTAGAGCTGATCTGGTCTGCAATCATAACACTATTATGCTGGGAGGACACAGTATAGGGTATATAACCAGAAGTATACAATAGCCTATTGTGCTAACATAATTATTATCATGATTGATATCGGAAATCTATCCCGCGGACGACAGTTGATGCTCTCTGTCGAAGGTAGGTGGCATATTACACTCACGAGTTCTAGGCCCAGAAATCATATACATGCGCGTATATTGAAGGATGGGGTGGGGTGGGGGATTTGTTTGTTTGTATGAAACATAAACGATGCATGGAGATGATTTGATTATGAATTAGTTTATTATCCCAGGAAGCACAACCCATACCTCTTTAAGAGGGGGCTCCCCTCCCTATATAACCACCTCTTCCCTAAATTACCCCTTTCCCCCCCTCCTCCTCCCCTACATTCGATATCTTCATCTTGAGCTCTCCTCCCCCTTCTCTTTCACTTCCAATGCTCTCTCTCATCTGTTTCTCTCTCTCCACACACACCACACAATCTCTTCTCCCCTCTATCTTTATCTATGCCCGTAGAACGGTGGCATAGATATTGTATTTGTTCTGTTTAGTCTTCTCCTTCTCCTTCTCCTCCTTCTTATCTATGCCCGTGGAACGGTGGCATAGATATTGTATTTGTTGTGTTTAGTCTTCTCCTTCTCCTCCGTCTTCTTCTTCTTCTTCTTCTCAAGATCACTTTTTGCACCCCTCTAGCTCAAGAACCAAAGTAGCCTCGGGGCCCAAACTTAGTATACTGATGGCCCATGACCCATAGCATCATCCTAGGGTACCCCGACCCCAGAGGTCAAAGGTCATGGGCTACAGGGGGCAATATGTGTAAACTTTCAAACAGCTCTAGCTCAAGAACTACAGCGCCCTCAGGGTTCATACTTAGTATAATGATGGCCCATGACCTCTAAAAGTAACTTATGGTAGCCACGACCCCAGAGGTCAAAGGTCACAGGCTACAGGGAGCAATATGTGTAATTTTTTAAAACCACTTTAGCTAAAGAACTATAGCGCCCTCAGGGTTCATGCTTGGTACAATGATGGCCCATGACCCTTAGATATTTCCTGGATTACTATCGACCCCAGAGGTCAAAGGTCATGGGCTACAGGGAGCAATATGTGTAAAACAGCTCTAGTTCAAGAACTACAGCGCCCTCAGGGTTCATACTTGGTACAATGATGGCCCATGACCCTAGATGTATTCTGTGGTAGCCGCAAACCCAGAGGCCAAAGTTCAAAGGCTTTAAAAAGCAAACTAGGTACAACCTATTAACACAGTGTAGCGCAATAGGTAGCGTTTTGTTAGCTACCTGTGTTTGCAATGATAACGGCCCGAATCGTACGTCAAGGAAATTGATCACTTGACAAAAATTCCCTTAAAAGGGAATGTGTAGGCATTTTGATATTGGTGCCTTGGACCACTTCAAAAGGCTGTCATTGTGGGACATGGCGTATGGTTGGTTAATGGGTGTTAGGTTTGTAAGGGGGTGACCAAGGGGGTGGTCACCAGTTTTTTTAGATTTGGCGCCCAATTGGGCGCTTTTTTATTTTAAGTGCTATGAGGATGATACTTATATCAATTAAAGCTTATAAATAGGGCTTCCACATAATGGTCACCAACTTTTGTTAGCTCCCTGTGTTTGCAATGATAACGGCCCGAATCGTACGTCAAGGAAATTGATCACTTGACAAAAATTCCCTTAAAAGGGAATGTGTAGGCATTTTGATATTGGTGCCTTGGACCACCTCAAAAGGCTGTCATTGTGGGACATGGCGTATGGTTGGTTAATGGGTGTTAGGAGGGTTAAGAGTTGTCCCGGGAGTTGTCACGGTTTGTAAGGGGGTGACGAAGGGGGTGGTCACCAGTTTTTTTAGATTTGGCGCCCAATTGGGCGCTTTTTTATTTTAAGTGCTATGAGGATGATACTTATATCAATTAAAGCTTATAAAAAGGGCTTCCACATAATGGTCACCAACTTTTGGATTTGGCGCCCAATTGGGCGCTTTTTTTAAATTCAAGGTGCTATGAGGATAATACTTATATCAATTAAAGTTTATAACAAGGGCTTCCACATGGTGGTCACCAACTTTTGGATTTGGCGCCCAATTGGGCGCTTTTTTATTTAAGGTGCTATGAGGATGATACTTATATCAATTAAAGTTTATAACAAGGGCTTTCACATGATGGTCACTAACTTTTGCATTTGGCGCCCAATTGGGCGGTTTTTTATTTTAGGTGCTATGATAATGATACTTATATCATTTAAAGCTTATACCAAGGGGTATAAGTTTTCGTTTTGTGAATAGGGGAAGGGGGGGGTTGGGTTTGGTCACGGGCATAGATATTCGTGTTTGGTCAAACACAACTGTGGTTTCTAGTCTACTTTTTGTGTCAGTTCCTGCAGAACTGACACCTTTAGTACAGGTTTGACGATCACGTGACAAATCGAATCTGTGACGTCAATATTAATATCGATATCAATTTAAGGCTGTTCTAGTTAAATTACATACCCATTGGCATTTTGGCTGTTCCATTTAATTTACATACTCAACATTTCCCTGTGCACTTTGTCCATGAATTGATCCTGATTTGCATTGTCGTATAGAGTTATATTTTTGTACACAACAGGGATGTTACTATTGTTTTAACTAAATGAAGCATACTTTTGCTTTTATCTTTCTTTGTCCTTTATTAATTATAAATTAGGTGATTCAATTAATATAATTCTTTGTTTCAGCGACCCTGGGGTAAACAGACAAACAAAAACATAGGTCAAAATCCTTCAATTTCTGTGAAAATTGAACAAAAAGTACCCAAATCCCTACATTTTATATCTCCCTGTGTTATAGACAAATTTTATACGTCACATTTAAAATCATTTAAAATGACTTATAAATTGCCTTATGCTATAATGGGGTCTTATACATTTGTATTGTGTGAACTTTGTTTTTAAATGCCTTTGGCTTCCAGGTTAGTTTCTTCGGAGCTGGTGAGGGGTATCTGGGTGTAACTTGGTAGGGTGGTGGTAAGTGGCTGCCCTAAGACTTGATACATTTTTTGCGCAAAATATGAAAATTCTCCAAAACTTCTAGCAAATATATTTCTCTAACATGACCTAAAATTACAGCTAGGTTAGATGTTCAGAAATGGTCGCACTTTTGTAAAATATGAGTGAGGGCAAGGCATAGCTAGCCAACTCCCCGTGTTAATTGAATGGAGATTTGACCGAAAATATTGGTATCGGACCGCTCACTTCTGAAGGATGCCACAAAAAACGGTAAAAGCTACATTTTAATTATTCTCTGGCAAACCTTCATGATGAGTTTCTTATATAGTATGCCGAAATTGGGTACTGTAGGTGATTGACAAAGGGTCGCACTTTTCTGATAAATAAGTGACAGTGAACATGAAATATCAGCGCCCATAAACCCAAGTTAGTAGCTAGTTAGTGGAGGCCGTCACGGGACTGATTATTGATTATTGAAGTGCCTTATTAATAGATACGCACGATTTAGGGCAAGAAAAACAAAGCGGGACACTTTTGGAGACATCATCATCATCATCATCATCATCATCATCATCATCATCATCATCATCATCGACATCATCATCATCATCACTTTCTACATTTTTTCTAAACAACATAGGGCCTACCGTTTTAATGAAATAAAACATCACGATTTTCATCACAAAACAAATATAATGCATAAGAAATCGTTTGTTTTAGAGCGTGATGATGAAATAAAACATCACGATTTTCATCCCGAAACAAAGTAATACATAAGAAATCAATTTTTCGTGAGTGATGAAATAAAACATCAAAATTGTCATCACGAAACAAAGTAATACATGAGAAATCGTTTGTTTTAAAGCGTGATGAAATAAAACATCACGATTTTCATCACAAAACAAAGTAATAGGCCTACAAAAGAAATACATTTTCGAGAGTGATTAAATAAAACATCACGATTTTCATCACGGAACAAAGTAATACATAAGACATCGTTTGTTTGATTGCAATCAACCGCGACAGTTCGTCTCACACACATAACAATGCACTGCGATCAAATAGGTTGATGACAACATTTGATTGAATGGACTGCACTGCGCCATGATTATGTGCACCGGTTCAAATCCTTTGTTTGGAGCCAATCAATAATTTCACGTACAGCCTCTAGCCTCTATGCATGGAAGAAAGAGATAAGAAGGAACCACAACGAACGCATTCACTTTGTCCACTCCCTTTACCGACATTTAGTTGACATTGTTATTCATGAGGATTTACTTTGATCAATACCCCGCGTTAAATAGGTGATTGGTATTGTATTCCATGTATTTGCATGTCTTCTGGAGCGTGTGTGAAGGATGATTTGAACTAATGACCTTCCGTGCAAGCACCCTATAGGATTTTCTTTGGTGACGTGATCATCGGTCATTGATGGCCTACATCTTTTTCTTCCATTTTGCCCAATTTTTCCGAACTTTGATGACTTTTTTCTCAGAGTTGGCAGTCTTTGGCACTGAAACGAGTTAGCTAGTTACGATTATACACATATAAACTATTAAATTAAACAGGTTTTATGTACCGGACTCAACCGGAACATTGTGCATTATTTAAGAACATTTTACATCTATTTTTCATCGAAAAAGTCACCAAAATCTTACCTTATTTGCTAAAGATGAAACTCAGCAAAAAAACGGCCGATTTTGATTACCTTTTCGATGTTTTATAGGACCTTTTCTACACAACACGATCAAGAAAACAGTTTGACTGTAGATCCAAAACAAAGCTACTATACATGTTCAGAGCATCAGTGAAATTCCATAATCTTACTTCTGGGTAGCGTTTGTTTGTTCGTGGATGGGTTTGTTATAAATTTTTTACAGTAATGATTTTGCCAAGCATCGATCGCGGTAAATGGATCATACATGAAAGTAAGTACCATTGATAGCTTTTCTTTTCATGCGTCAATAGATAAGCGGATTAAAACTTGGCCGATCGAAGTCGTTGTGGTTCCTTCTCATCTCTTTCTTCCATGCTCTATGCAAATTAGAGTTTACACACGCTGCAGCTGGGGTAATCGACCGAAGCTTGTTGCCGTTAGTGATCGAATGCATGAGCTTATTTGCTTTACTGAATCGATTTACTGGATTAATTTCCTGTTAACTGGGTTTAATGCCACAAAGGTCGAATCGCTTTTGCCATGGACCATGACTGCATCATGGGCCCCTTTTGTAAGTCGAATGCAAATATTTCGATGGTCTATATTTTTTCACAGGTTCAAGTGGTTAGGCAGGAAACCACGTGACCAAAACCAAAACCAAAACTAAAACTAAACATTTGAAATGAGGCAATGGATGTATTGGCATTTGGTATTTGCCCAAAATATCACATACGACATTCTTACACTGACCCAAAGAATTCATCCTCATTGTTATGAATATTATTATACGCTGGCGAAGTTACGTAATAATCGGATTAACTACCATAGCAATAGGTGAAAACAATTTTGAATATACCGCGCTTCACTGATACGTTCATGCGGTACCGCTTCATTGAACCATATCATGCTGATTACTTGCACCTGTAAGATTAGCATCTTTGAAAAGACCAGTATTGTATTCAATCTATTATTGCAGACATACACAGGTGATGAGTGTAACCTGCTTGTAGTGCAGCACGATATGTTCAAAATTGTTTTCACCTATTGCTATGGTAATTAATCCGATTAATTACGTAACTTCGCCAGCGTATAGAGGCCGTCAGCGTGACGTCATATGCCGCCATCTTGTGGGTACACGCTGCGATGGTCGTTCGATCTCCATGCGTGAACAGCAAAATCACTGCGTCGATGCGTGAAAACAGCTGCGTGGCAAGCTGCGCCCTGCGCGCAGTGTCTGGCGCATGAACACGCGTATCATTTGTACCCACAAGATGGCGAAAGGCTGACGGCCTCTATAGGATTTATTCGCTAGGCTTGCACGGTTCCGCCATTATGCACTATGTGCGGGGAGAGCCTCGAACTGGCAGCATACATGAAAGGAAGAATTATGTAACCTTACACAGAACGTTATGACTAGTTCAATTCCCATTCATGTATGCTGCCAGTTCGAGGCTCTCCCCGCACATAGTGCATAATGGCGGAACCGTGCAAGTAGCGAATAGCCACGTGCAACACCCTCTGAAATCATTATTATTACAAAAGCAACCACAAGAGGGCGTTCGCTTGACGACGTTATAACCTCATACCCATTGTATAATAACGTATAACAGACTAACATTACGTTCATTCTTGCGTTGTAGCTAAGGGTGTGCGTATATGATGTGTAAGAGATTACCAATCTCAAAAGCGTCAAAATGGCGGCTCCCACAGCTGTAAATTGATACTAAAGTTTTATGCGTGATCTTACTAATAATACACTACATAAATCGTTCAAAATGCCCCCTAAAAAGCCTGCAACAAAAGGAGCAACTAAACCATCACCTGGGAGGGTTGCACCAGCGAAGACTGCTGCAAAGAAAACAACTGCAACGAAAACGACAGGTGAGTTGATTGATACACACTGTCTGTGACTGTGTAACACAGACAGTCCGAATAATCAGACCCAGAACAAAATATTAATTTCTGACATTATTACACGTATTATGTAGGTATGCCAGGCAAACCTTAATTAACACATTTGTTAAGGGGGTACTACACCTCTTGATAAATTTGTGTCTATTTTTGCATTTTTCTCAAAAACTAATAACACAGTTAGGCATGTTCACAAAATTTTCAAGTAGGATATTTCACATGGAAATTATTTTGTTTAAAAAGGTGATTATTTAACTTAAAAAATGAGGGGTCAACCATGTCTGTAGGTCAAAAATTAGCGAAGTTATGGGGCAAATGTAAAAAAAAAAAAAAAAACATGTAATGCATCATTTTTCACCACGGCGATCCATTTTACACAAAGGCGATTTTATTTTATGAAATCTAACTTTCACTGCATGCTGACTTCTGTATCAAGGATAAAGTACCGGCACATTTTAGACTACGTCGTCAAGTTTCTGGTGTCCAAATTTCAAATTTTTGTATTTCCCTTTTTGGATTGAATGTCGCCCTCTATAATAAGGAATGTGGACATGTCTAACACAGTCACAGTTAGACTGCGGAACTCAGTCTTCCATGATAGTCGTCATTTATCATTTGGTCGTTATATGACTATCAGGAGAGACTGAGTGGTTATGTAATGTACACGGAGGTGCATCCTTAACGTGTTGGTTACCGGTTTTAATTCATCTTCGTTAGCAATTACGCTTTTACTTACTATTGTACTGAAATTGTCTCTAGTCGTATATGAGGTGATTACGGTTTCTTCTTGTTGATTCCATATTGAAATCAGATGATTATTTCTTACACATTTTAGGTATGAAATCGGTGAGCACGCCGAATTTTTCACTCGCAGTCGTCCATGTTTATCGCGCAATGGAGGGGGGAGGTCACAACAGGTCAGAATTAGCATATTCATGATATTACTAATTCCACTCGTCTGTAGGGGATTTAATTGACTTGATTGACAAATCACCCAGACGGCGTAGGGCGATCCCAATTATACAGATTTTCCTGCTCGCAAGATGTAGTAGCCTATATAAATATCGAGAATATTTTCAGGTTTGCAAATTGGGATCCGAAATATTTGACACCCGGGGTTCTCAGTACAAATGCCATACTGGGGACGTGGGCGCAAATATGGGTAGCATTTTCAGCCTTTTGGTATATCAATAACCCATTTTTCAAAGCCTATTTTGGTATATAAATGGGTCCTTTTTTCAAAATTTTCTAAATTTTTTTCGGAAAATAGCTCAATTTTTCCTTAATCGAGCAAAAATGTTCAACATTTTCCCAAAATTTTGGGAACATTTGTAAAAACTACGACAATTTGGGTTAAATTTGGCCGAAAATTTTGACTTTTGGTATATAAATGGGTCCAAATTTCTCATTTAAATCCTTCAAAAAAAGAAAGAAAAAAACCCAGAAATGTGAAGTAGGCCTATAAGCAAGTTAGGGCTGAAATTATTAAAATGAACCCCACAATGGCACTCAGCGCTTGGTAAAGTTCAAGACTGTCAGTGCATCGAGTTGTAAAAAAAGGGATATTTGAAGGTAAGACCATCATTATTTTGTGTATAGTGCCCTTCGGCGCACCAATTCAGAATTTACCACGGATGCCCTACTTGCGGCCCTTATATACCCCTATAATAGGCCAACATGTAAGTTTAATAGTTCCCTCGGTACCCCAGGCCCATTTCCGTTTTAAATTTCAGTAGGCCTACCCTGGAAAATAACTCAATCAAAGGTGACATAAAAGATCTGTTAGAAAATCGCAGCCAGCCCCCATTGCCGCAAAAGCATGTAGCATACCTATTAAGAAGTGGTAGGGTCCACAGAGACCGGCTGGAAGAAGGTCATCACATGACCATCAGTGTTGAATTATTTGGCAGCTTCGCCGAAGACTGCGATCGCGGCAAAAATATGAAACTACAAATTCGTCTTTGAACAGAAAGGATTCCGCAGATAATGGTAAATTTAGGATCATTGTAGACTATGAAGTCATTAGATAGTCGATCTTTATGTTTTGGTGTGTTACATGTTGTTACAAAATAGGAATTTCATTAACAAAACTCACAAGCAATCTCAACAACTTCCACATGGAGTAATTCGTGTTGTTTATCAGGGTCATAGGTCATACGACACACATTTTGTGTCTTTCCGCCCCACGGAAAATGGCTTATATAGTTAGTGACTAAGTCACAGTGCCAGTGGCAGTGAGTGGTAACAAAAGTTATGTATATTTTATTAGGGCAAGGAATCCAATTACTACACTGGAATTTCAGTGACCCAAGACAAGCGGTTTGTTATTTATGATATTAAATAAGGTACCGCTAGGATGTACCTCGTTTTCTATCATATATACTGAACCGCTTGTCTTGAGTCAAAGAAATTTCAGTGTAGTAATTGGATTCCTTGCCCCAATAATATACATACATAACTGTTGTTACCAGTGTGTTATTATTTTTTGAGAAAAATGCAAAAATAGTCACAAATTTACCACATGGGTGTAGTACCCCCTTAATCAACCAAATTCGCCAAGAACACAATACATATTTTACATAGAAATTTAAAAGAACAGGTAGGACGGTCAAACCTACATAAACATGATAAATGTTTTCTATATTTTAGGTATCCCAGGCAAACCTTAGTTAACACATTTGCTAGTCAGCCAAATTCGCCGAAAATGTCAATGCATATTTACATAGAAATTTCAAACAACTGGCCGAAGAAGGAAACCTACATAAATATGTTTTCTATACTTCACTTGAGCCAAATATATGATTTTTTATGGTGATAAGACAATCGCACATGGAATTTTAGAGGGATTTTGATAGCAGTTCCATTAAAAAAAGCTGCTATCATAATGAGACTAAGATTTGACAAGATGTAACTTTGCTACGGAAAGTGCTATGAAAAAAAGGTTTTCAGTTTTGGCTTTCTTTACTCAAGGGCTTTAATTTGATATGTAAAATGATGCAGTTTGATGGCAAATTTGAATTCACCTAGCATACCTATATAATTGCTCGAGAACTCTAGCCAAGAATTTGCTCACCGATATCTTCACATTCTAGGCTAGAGACCTTTGCATTCAAAATCTAGTCGGATTCGCTGAAGCATGACACCGTGTAAAGCAATGGAAGGTCAGTAGTAAACACAGCCGATCACGAAAGGCGATTGCATCAAAATGTTGCTAAAATTACACTTCAGCAAAATTTTAGCCCGTTTGTATACGGGACACACGAGCTCGTTGGCGCCATTCATTTTGTTTGAACGTAAAACAACCATTGCAGCCTGTAAGTTACAATAGATGTTTGTACATGCACATTGTATTTCATGTACGGTAGGTTATTGTTGCTATGTTAGGGTGATTACTCTATCGTTATGTCTTCATTACCGTCCGATAAGACGAGTTAATCAGATATTCATACGGTGGGGCTTGGTAGGGACCCGTCTGACATTTTAGTAATAAAGTTAGCCAGTCCTTACTTTACCACTAACGTTAGCGACCAGCCGCCGTGCTCAGGTTTGCTTACTGGGCTTGAGTCGCGTGTTGGGGGGTAGTGCCCCCTCCCTTTCTCCTCGCTTCCTTCGGAGATATCTACGGGCTCAAACAGCCACAGTGGTAGCCAGCGACGGGCAGCATGCAAGGGTACCCCGGGCTTGCCTGGGTTGAACCCTAGCATGCATGGGTTCAGCAGAGACGATACCGCTGCTAACGCTGTGGGTGTAGTCTTAGCAGAACCAACTGGGGTTGTCACACGGCAGCGTTCCATGGCGGGACCGCCGAAAGTGATACCCTGGGCCCTAGAATAGCTGCTGGCTGTCCACAGGGACTGGCTGGCGATTATTCAGGGGTTGGGCTCGCAGTCTCTCACGGGACAGCGACCCAGGTGCATTCGGTGGCAGCTACAAAGACGAGCTACGGCTTGACTTCAGTGGTAGCCGCTATGCACCCGCCCATAGCTGCCGTGAGTGGTCCGCCACACACACAACCATGGGCGAAGCTCTAGAGGGTAGAGTAGGTAGCTTGAACAGCCTAGCTGATCAACAACCCACTTATGTCCTCGAGAGCCAGCGGAGCGTGGGTGATCCATTATCGTCAATGGGTCAATTACCTCTCTTGATCGATCACTGTCAAATCAACAGAGCATAGCTCCATTGATTGACGCTGCCTATTCAGGTGGCGAGGTGATTGATCGGGGGTATGCACGCTCAGCTACCCGTGGTACTAGGCAAGCTCCCTCAAGCCAAGTGACAGCCGGTATAGAAGGGTACCCATACACACGGCTTGATCCCCTTGCGGGGAACGCAGTGAGGCATGGGTACAGTGGTACACAGCCGGGAGCCCTCACGGGTACCCACGCTGATACTGCACCGGTACCGCAGCACCCGCCTTAGTCGCCACAGTCTGTGTGGCAACAAGGGGGGGAGGCGGTGCTGGGGACGGGCATCCATACTACGCTTGGTGCAATGAGACAAATAGCTCTCCCGCTAGAGCCTCTGTGCTGCTAGTTCCGGAGTTTCTGACAGAAAAGTTCCAAGCAAGACTTCAGCGGGCCACTGGGGCCAGCTATAAGTCAGCTGTCCTCTCCATTCACCGAGGTTTCGAGACGGGTCAACTATCATAGCCGATGGTTACCTTATTAGTCTACGCCTCGACGGTATGTTCAACGAGTGTCCGCCGAAAAGGAAAGTGATCCTCCTAAGGGATCCCAACACAGTCTTAGATTACTTTAAGGGTCACCCTTTTGAGCTTCCGTCAAAAGCGACGCTTAAATACGTAACTCTCAAGATGGCTTTCCGGTTTGGCGTTGGCTTCGGACTGCGGTGCTGAGTTGCACACGGTCTCGAGGTTAGCTTCCGTGTTCACAAACACTGGAGCGACACTGTTTTGGCGCTCTGTTCTCGTGGCTACGAACGGGCGCGGTGCATACCGGCATTCGTCCCTCTCCATCCCCAGGGTTGGGCAAGGTTCGTCTGAAGACGAAGATGGGTTGGGTGTCCGATAGGGCGCTACAGCACTATTTCTTCCGAATACAAGCCTTGCGAGGGACTCACGACCGCATTCATCACCCTTACAGAGCCTTTCGGTCCAGCCGCTGTCGCAATGGCTGGTCCAGGTGTTGGTGGAGTCCGGGGATCGCAGAGGTTTCGCGTCCACGACCCACTCAAAACGAAAGCTATCTCATCATCTTGGGTATACCGTTCGGTTGTCCCTTGAGGAGATCTAGCAGGCGGTGTCCCGGAAGCCACCTTCGCCCTTCTCTACGATACTTCCGTTTACGTTAGTAATCAGAGACGGGGTGGGAGGTTTACCGGGACATTGTTCGGGCGATCATAATACGGTGGTGTACGGGTACCAGGTTTTCAGACTTTACAGAATACTCCGCATGGTAAGAACCAGTGTCGCTATTCTTAACCACTAAACTTATTAAGTAAGGAGGTTTATGTCTGTGATAGCGTGGTCTTTTTTGTTTTCCCGACCGTTGGGGGAAAATATTTTCTGACCTTGCGAAAACCATCGTTAACCGCTCCCGATCCCTGATCAGATGCTGACCAATCTTGTACCTCCATCCGTCGGTTACTTGCTAGATCGATCTTTCAGATGTTGATGCAAGAAGTATCTTAATCAACATCGGAAGCGGTAAGATCGACCGGTGTACTGAGTCTAGTCCCAAACAGAAATGTTTGGTAGACTCATAACCGTGCGATCTTACCTTTCCGATGTTGATTATCCCGACCCCGCCACCCCTACAAGTTTGGTCCGAGTAGGGGATCCCAAGTCGGATAAGGGACGATCAGATGGTGTGGACGTCACCTTTTGGGTGAGTCCACCGGGGATCGGGTTTTTTGTTATTTATTCATTTATGTGGGACAAAATGACTATTGGTTTTTCCGCATCTCGGGATCGATGCAAGAAGAAGTATCTTAATCAACATCGGAAAGGTAAGATCGCACTGGTTATGAGTCTACCAAACATTTCTGTTTGGGACTATTATCTTTTATTTTCTTTATTTAGTTTGAACTATTACAAGCAACTATTGACTCGTTTTGACTGGAGCAGGCATTTAATTATTTTATAACCATATTTGATTTTATAAATAAGTGAAGGTGGAGTTGTACTTTTTGTTCATTCATCATTATTGTTGATATTATTAATAAAGTCAGAAAATGGCAAGTAGAAGTAGTTGAAAGTTATTTTAAAGGAGAAAATTAGAAATAAAAATAAAATAATTAATTATTTTGAGATTTTCAATTTTGGACGCGGGCGGTAAACAGGAAACTAATAATCAAGTGCGAAGGGCCTTATGAATAAATCCAAATAAAAATGAAAGTGATTTCTCACGTTTTACTAGTGACAAAAGGTGCTATTTTCTTTGAACATGTTAGAAGGGGGGATCTACGGATATACTGGGTCTTGAATTTTTGAAAAGAAAAATAGGGGTCATAAAATGTTTGATGACCAAAATGTAGAGAGTAACAAGATTACCACGGCACAGATACATGTAGTGTTTTATTCAAATTGACTGATTTCAACACAATTTTAGCTTGTTTTATTGTTTTAGGGGTAAGGTGTATCGGTGGTGGGGTGTCATAAAATTTTTGTTGCTGAAATAGGGGGTTGCAATTTTAATGATGCCAAATTTTTGTAAATTTGGGACCCCCCTTCCGAAGAAAATGCTAGACCCCTACATCCATCCTGTGAGAGGGGGGGCAAGCATTTTTTGGCAGGTCGAAAGGGGGGGGGGTCAAGCAATTTTTGGCAGGTCAAAAGTGGGGGCACAGATATTATAGGCATCGTTACTATATTATGCCCTAAAAAGGTGCAGGAAAACATTAGGAACATGTTCAAATATGCAAAAATGATACGACAATTTAAGGTTTTAAATTCAAGTTCCCCAAAATCTTTATGTGTAAAGGGGGGGCAAATATTTTTTGGCACGTCAAAAGGGGGCGGCAAAGGTTTTTTGGCACAGCCACAGGGGGAAGCGATTTTTGCCAGACCACTTTAAGAATTCACCACCCCGGGGGTTCACATAATTATTGCACAACCCCTTACTGTACGCAAAAGAATGCAGAAATGACAGAAGCAACATGGCGGAAAATAAAAGAATGAGGATTCTAACTATCAATTTAGGGAGTTTACATAATATTATTCCCAGTGTTTGGGCAAATCGGATGTCATTCATTACAAAGTATCATTTACTGAAACATGGTTACATCCTGAAATTTCACAGACGATTGGGGTGGCTCAGAAGGTTGTGCGGCCCTGAACTTTATGGCAAACTTATCAAGACAGCTTATATTCAAATAGAATTAGAATTCACAAATAAACATGAGTTGCTCATTATAGTTGCAGCCAGGGCTGGATCTTAACTTTTTTTGGCACTAGCCAGTCGGGTGTGTAACTCTAAAAAGTTACATGCCTGACAGAAGTTTTACAAGCCCAAATTTTTCCGGAAATAATGTTAAAATAAAGGTAAAAAAGAAGACGATAGGCGATAGTCTTGTAAGTTTAGTACACATTGTGCAGTTAAGTGTTACTTTTAACTATAATAAGATTTGAGCCTTGCTCGTAACTTTTTCTTTATTAACAGCGGCATAGATTTCTTTATGACAGTAGGGGGTGGGGTTGGATAAAAAATCTTGAAGAATCACAGTGAATCCAGCACCTTTTGGCGACATGTGCGCAAACATTTTTACCATATTGAAGCTAAAATTAAGAAGGGGCCTTATGGAGGAAAAGTAGAACAAATTTGCACAAAGAGTGCAAAAATTGGCACTTTTCAGCCTCGGGATATAATTGCCACATAGAGTGACCTTTTAGGTCATTTGGGTGTGTACTTTTAAAAAGTTGCACACCCGACAGCAAAAGTACTCTCCATTGGCGTGCGGGCGCGTGCAATGCATAAAAGTCCAGCACTGGGTGCAGTGTACCAGCTGCCAAATGTAGACATAAAACCAAAGTGCTGTAGAGCAATAAACTGGAAAATCTACCTGTGGAATAAGGCTGACCTGAATAAGCTACCCAGAAGATGTATCATGAATTCATATCAGAGTACGATTTTTCCTCATCAAATTATGAGATGTGAGCAACTTTCTACTCCAAGCTGGGTAAAATCTTTTTGACACATATACATGTGTTCTTTTTTTTTTTAAGAGAGAGAGAGAGAGAAAGAAAGATGCAGCGCAGCACCTTGAATCGGGCATGGACGAGAACCAAAAAATTAATTTTATGTGGCCTGATAATGACTTGTAAAATTTGATATTGACAGGTGGTAAAAAACCAGCAGCAGGAAAGCCAGCAAGTAAACCTGGTGGTGCAGGCAAAGGGAAAGATGCTAAAGCACAGCAGACAGCAGCAGCCAAACCCAAGAAGAATGTATGGACTGAGGAGGATCACAAGGCAACCGTCATCCAGTCGTATGTCAGGATGTTTCTGGCTAAGTGTAGTTTGAAGAGAGCAAGAACAAAGAAGCGGGAATATGAAGAAATGATGGAGCAATTAGAAAGAGAGGTCAGAACTGCCATTTTGTTTTGTCAATTTGGTGCTAATCAGGCAAAGGCAAATATTCCTGTGGGGGGCACAACATAAATTTTTTTAAATTTTGGTCTTTTGAGGGAAAGAATGTATAATGATCATCGGCTTTTCCTCCCAGCTACATACACTTTTAGTAAATACCATTAGATTTATAAATTTTACTTCGAGAATATCAATTTTTAATAATTTGCCATAAATTTTGTATTATATTGCTAATTTCAACAAAATATAAATTATTTGATATCAGAAGGACATTTCTTCATATTCAGAATGCAATTCGATATATCTAATGTGCTCTCATGTCCCACCAAAAAATACTGCTCTGTAAATCAAGAAATATAACTAGAGCATGCTGAATAAACTTACACCAACTTAAGAATGTTTGAAATATTACTCATATATTAAAGACAAATTGCTTTATTGCTGATAAATTGCAGGCTTTCTTGGCAATTGTGAAGAAGGAACAAGAACAAGCTGAAAAGGAGAGAGAGAAAGAGGATGCAGAACGGAGGAGAATGAAGCGTGCAAGAGAAAGGATGAAGCGGATGTTGGAGGCAGCCTTTGAGGGAGACAAAGATGAGATCCTGACAGTGCTCAAGGAAGTAGGTACAAAAATTAAGTTTCATTTGATTTATTTTCTTCGGGTTTGACAACTCTGAATAACCCAAGAAAGCCTTTTATGGAGCCTCTTATGAAATGGACTACAAGCTACATGTACAAGCATGGCTCTTCTGAATGGGGCCGATGGCTTAACTCAAATTTGAGCACATTCCACTGCTTTTGTGAATGTATACACAAAATATTTGGTATCAGGATCAGCACATCCCCAACTTGACAAAGAATCACTCTCGAACCTTCTGTGGCTCTTTGAGTAGATCCCAATTGTGGTTTTTAAGTACACAATATATTTGCTATATATATTTAAGTACACATAAAATATTTGGTATCAGCACCTCCTCCAAATTGACAAAAAATCACTCTCAAACTTTCTGTGGCTTTTTATGTAGGTCCAGTTATGGTTTTGAAGCTTTTTGGCAAGCTGGGCCTCGCAACTAATTATGTTTAAATAAAGTGAAAATTGTAAAATTAGCTCAGACATACGTCCTCAATAGGGTTGTCATGTTAAAAACAAAATGTGAAACCATGACCTACCTTCTTTGAGCTGTTCTAGATGTGCCTGTGAGTGCCTATTAAGAGCCCTCGGCTGGCAGCAGTCACTAAATAGTTCGCGATCAGAGGGGCAGTCTCAGGACCTGTGGTGATCAGAGGGTTTGTGTGTGGTTTGTACCCTCATTCATTCATTCATTTGTTCATTCATTCAATCATTCATATTTTCATAGACAGACAATGAAGACACTGAGATAGGTATTGGTCATGACACCATAGGCCGTGTGATCCGTGCCAAGCATCAACTCAATATGATTGACTGTGAAGATGCTAATAGTAATACACCATTATCTGAGGCTGCTAGCGGTGGTCAAGCAGAAGTCATCAAGTTACTTCTGGAGAGAGGAGCTGATGTTAACAGTAGAGGACAGTTTGAAAGAACACCTCTGTATAGGTAAATTACATAATCTGTCATAACTCTAATAACCTGTATGTGTGCGAATAAATATGTTTCCTTTAAGGGATCTAAAATGAGCGTTTATTGCGTTTCGACAGTATTTTTTGTGGGACATGAGAGCACCTCAGACCTATCGAATTGCATTCTGAATCTGAAGCATGTCTTTCTGATATCAAATAATTTTCATTTTTGAAAATCACAATATAATACAAATTTTATGACAAATTATAAAAATTTGATATTTTTCAAATTTTGATATATAACAGTCCTCAAAGTAAATTATATATATCTAATGATATATTCTTAAAGTGTATGTAGCAGGAGGAAAAGCCGACGGTCAATTGAAAATTTTGACCTTTCATATTGAAGATATGGATTTTTTCCCAAAAAGACCTAATTTTTTTGGTGTTGTGGGAAAAAATCCATATCTTCAATACTGAAAGGTCAAAATTTTCAATTGATTGTCGGCTTTTCATCCCACCTACATACACTTTAAGTATAAATCATCAGATTTATAAAGTTTACTTCAAGTACTGTTAAATATCAAAATATCAATTTTAATGATTTGCCATAAAATGTGTATTAAATTGCTAATTTCAAAAATCAAAATTATTTGATATCAGAATGACATTCTTCGTATTCAGAATGCAATCGATATGTCTGATGTGCTCTGATGTCCCAAAATAAATACTGTCCAAACGTTCATACCCCAGCCCTTAAGGGCTGTGCAATAATTATGAGCCCTGGGGAGGGTAAAATTGGGGGAGCAAGAAATATTTGGCGAGCCGAAAGGGGGGGCAAGCAATTTTTGGCAAGCAGAGAGGGGGCAGCGATTTTTGGCACACATTCATGGGGCGCCTTTTAAATAAAATGCTCTAAAAAGGCTTGGGAAAACAGTATGGAAACGCTTTAATATGCAAAATGTCCTGCTCGCAACATATATCTAGACCATTTAAGGTTTGCAAATTGGGATCCCAAAAATTTGGCATGTGTAAAGGGGGGGGGCAAAGAATTTTTGGCGGGCCGAGAGGGGGGGCAAGCGATTATTGGCAGGCCGAGGGGGGCAAGTGATTTTTGGTGGGCGTTCGAAATTTCACCCCAGGGGCTCATAATTATTGCACAGCCCCTAATACAGTGCTTCTTCTAGCTGGTTTGAGACTGAGTGCTCCACCCCAGACCTGTTCCCCATGCTCCATATATTTATGGATAATGTACATATATGCTCATCCTGGAAAAATGGGTTACTTTTCAAAGCCATAGTCAAGACGTGATCTATTGGGCTATTCCAGTTGAAATCCACACACCCCCAATGGGAAACATGACCTTAATTTCCCACATGGAGTCACCAATTCAGGTAACCCCATTTGAAATTTACACTCCTTGTGTGGGAAATTAAAGTTATGTTTTCCACATGGGGTGTGTGGATTTCAACTGGAATAGTCGAGTTTGATATATCGAGAGTAAGTAGGATGGTGATCTCTGAAACATGGTTTGTATTTAGCTGAAAAGGGGCCGGTCTTTTTGAATAGCAAAAAATTCACACAATCACTAGAAAAGGGTGTTTGTACCTGAAACAGAATGTGATGCAAAATTGGTGTTTTCAAGCATGCATACCGGCACATGCAAGGAGTGCAGGAACCAGGACCATTGATTTTTCTTGAGGTAGCATCAGCTTTTCACAACTTCATTGTTTTCAGCTGATGATTTACAACTGACTGGTGAAGTCACCTGAGAGGAAATTACCAAAATATTATAAGAAATGAAAGACTAGATTCTTAAAACTATATGTTGTTAATTTTATGAACACATTTTATGAATTCTTGTGTAAACAACAAAGCCACAGCAGAGATAAATTCTTTATTGCATTGTTTTCTTTACATCCAATAACCAGGGCAGCATTCGCTGGTCACTTTGAAGCTGTTCAAGTTCTTCTTCAAAATGGCGGCGATCCACGTATATACGCCAGCGATGGTGCCACACCAGAGCATATCTGCTCAGTGAAGGCTCTCAAAGAGTTACTGGCCGGTTGGGATATCTCTATCACAGAGACAATGCTGACCAAGATTGAAAGTTATAAGGAGAAAAGAAAAGAGGAGGAAAGACAGCGACATGAGGCAGAGATGGCCAAGTAAGTTTAAGGAACAACTTTTACCAGTGATGATATTATCTATTATTATAGGCCTTTATAGTTTTCGGCAAGGTTCTTCAGCAGTCTGCCGATTTGGTGTTGTTTAGAGCATAAAATAGAAGTGGGGTTCTGATTGGCTTATTGAATCACATCATCATCCCATCAGCACCTCCTTTGCTGATCAAGCTGAGTAGCATCGCATGACCTCATGTTTTTACGTGATAATCAGGACAAGCAGTTGGGCATTGCAAAAGGACCTTGCCTAATATAGTTCAACACCCGGCCTCTGTCATCATCTTTTCAATTTTAGATCAATCTATTAGGAATCCAAATGTCAGACAATATTTATCCAAATAAGTTGCACAAAGTGACATTGTGTTCTAAAAATGTGGATTTTTTTTCTTCAAATAACTTGTTACATGTTAGTTTAATTGCCCACTTTGGTCTGACTTGACCAGATTGTGTCACATTGTTACATATGTACGTTCATCACCGTCACACATTTATTCTTTCCTTTAGCATTCTTTATACAAATACCATGTTTAATATTGTTATTTTCTATTGACTTCCAGACTTGAGAATCAATTAGCCGAGGCCAAGAAGGACTCTGAACGAAAGCAGCTTCAACTCAACAAGGCTTACTGTGAACTGAACAAGCGTATAACTGAACACGATAAATGTGCACTGACAGGCAACAAGACTGATATCACATTAAAGGTAAAATCACCATAGCATTTGAGATGCATGTACAACACTGTTTCATCTACATGAAAGGTCCACTTTTCTGAATAGGCCTCTTAAATATTAACAAAAATCCAAATTCTAGTAGAACATTCACAAAAAGTCAACTGTCTAGTATAAACGATATTTAAAAACATTAGTGGTAAGTCCACTTTTTGTATACTCAATTCAGTCCCCCTCCCCTGGAAAAAAAAGATCTGTGCCAGAGGTCTCTGCAATAATATATGTAATTAATCCACTAAATAACTAATTTATGCTCTAGATATGATGGAGAAATGCCCCTGACCATAGGTACTGTGCATTCAGATTCAGAGGTTCAGTGAATTTTGTAAACTATAGTCATTATGATTCAGAAGCTTTGAACAGAGATAATCCCCTAAAGCAAGCGTCAGTTTGAAACTTGAACCTACCCTTCTCAAGCCTGCGACCCTACATCGGTGTAGATTCGACGCTAAAGCTGGGCCGGTAGGGCCCTACATGTTTCTCATTTCCAGTTTAACACTTGTGTTAAAATAATCAATAATCCTATTGTTACTACATGTACTAAGAGTATAATAAGCTTGCAATTATGTCTGTACAATTGTTATTGTATATGGCTCTATTCTTTGTTTGATTTTATGAGACCATGTGTGGATTATAAAGCATTAACAATGAGGGGACTTTCCTGAACCATATTGACTTGATGATGTTTTAAAGTATGCGCCTCATTATGACTGTATGATATCAAACTGACGCTTGCATAACACAGAAGAAATAACTACAGTTTGGTTTGTTTATTTGTTTTTAGGTTGTTCAAGATTTTGAACTTGATCTGGAGATGGCCAAACTTGATGCAGAAAAGGCGAGGGATCAGCTGGCACAAATCAAGCTACAAATAAGAGAGCAACAAAAGCATGGTAAGTCATTTACACTAGTGGGAAAAGGCAACTACATTTTTGTTGGAAAGAATATAAAGACATTGAAAGTATATATGTATAGAGTTGATTTTTGCCAGAAACTTCCAATATGCAGCTATCTATGATTATGAGTTCTGTTGTGAAACCTGGTCCTTGGTGTATAATTTGCTACAGGGTGAATTTAGGCCTCTTAAAATGTTAACAATTTCTACTAGGGTGGCAGGCAAGTCCACATAGAAATCCACTTGCCCAACTTTACAGTTGTCTTGGCCTGTTAATTACACACATACAATGTGGTCTCTACCGTAAAATAAGCTTCTTGCAAAAAAAGGGAAAATTCAGAAAATTGTAAAAAATAAAAAAGGGGAAGAACATTTATAAAGCTGAGAATTCTAGGCTTTACCTGTAGTTTTCTTGTGCAGGCACAATACAGGAATACTGGTACACATGTGCTCTATGTGGTCATGGTTTGGGTTTTTTTTATTATTGGTAATCACCTTATTCCTGTTGAAAGACTTTGATTAATGATTCTTTTATTTTTTGTCAGGAGGAGAGTCAGAAGAGGTTGGGTTCAAGGTGAATATTAAAGAATTAGATGATGTGTTGCTAAGAGATGTAGGAGGAAAGATTCAAGCTAATGGAAGGTTAGTCTACAATGATTAGTACACTTTTCCTAATGCACACTGTCCCAATGAAACCCTTATGCCATATGATCACACTAGCACTTGCAGCATGTGACTAAAAAACTAGTGATCAAATGCACATAGAGTTTGCAGGTAGGCAGTAAGCCCTAAAGGATAATATCATACTAGCACTCATACTAGCACTTACAATGAGGGCCTGCTTGAAAAGCAGTGCTTGTCACTGAAGCAGTATAACCCTCAATAAAGAAAGAATAAATAAATAAATAAACATACGATTAAAAAATTGATAGTGATCGAACGCTGGTATCGATTCTTCATCGCTACCAGCATTCAGCTGCAGTCATAGCTAGCATGTAGCATCAAAGTTGCCTTCAAGTCAACTTGTTGCAATTTGACGCTACTGAATACTAACAACTTATCGATCAGATAACAGCAATCAATTTTCCAATAAGCGATGCAAGTTACTCCTCAGTATGATATGGGCATAACACTCATAACTTGTGCACTTCTTAGAAAGAAAAAAGTGTATCACAATGGCCCACAGATAAACAACAGCATATACTGTTTGGGTAGTATGCCACCATGGTGGATGAGACTACAATGTTTTTGTTCATACCATCTACTGGAAACATATTCCCTGCCTTAACTTTTTACTGTGTTTATGAGAAAAAAACTAGCTTTTTCCTGATGCCCAAACCTTAATTTTGATGGGTTGAAGCAGTGGAAGATAGGCTGTCATCTGGTCGTGCACCACCCTCAACTCCATTTCAAAGTGCTGCCTTGATTTGTGTTTGTTTTTTATGGATTTTTACCCATGTAAATATTTTTACCATCATTCATGAGGTTGTCTGTTGTTTTTACCAGATGGCCTCTTGTTATTGACCCGTCTGCCAGAGTGGCTACATTCTTACGCTATCGTGATACTAACTACATCAATGCACTCAATCCTACCCATATGGAGCCTGAAGTTATCAGGAATGCATTGCTTGGAGCCATCAGGTAAGATGAATAGGGTCTGCTTTCACCAAGTATTTTACTGAGCACACGGCAGTACTCTGTATTTATCATGTTTATAGTCAGATTTAATTCAAACTTCTACTTACAGCTTACAAAGTAATCAATGTGCTTACACCTCAATATGTCATAGACTTTGTTGAAAAAAAATACACTGTACTCGCAACATATGTTCATCAGATTAACTCCTTCTTGATCAGCTGTATTCAAATTGAAACTATACATTCCTATGGAAGATATGACCTTAATCTTTTATACAGGGAGCATGAACTTCCAATGAGGTTAACTGAATGGGTAGCTCAGTTTGAAATCTACACCCCCTGTGTGGGAGATTAAGGTCATGTCTTCTATAGGGGGTGTATGGATTTCAACTGGAACAGCTCATTCCAACTTGTTGAAAGAACAAATGAAGAGTTCAAAAAACGCTATATCTATTTTTCTCAAATAATAACAAACATAAGTGGTCAAAAAACAAAATAAGAAAATATGTGCTGTTTTTTATCATTAGTTTCAAAAAATACATAGGAATACATACATACATCATCATTTTATTTCATTCAAATCAACATACAAAATATATATAAAAGACACAACATTTGAATGAGGAGATGCTCAAAAGGCCCAAAGGCCTGAAGCGAGCACCCCCTTACACTGCCCTAAGTTACAACATACAATTACACAAACTTAACAAATAAAAGAAAAAAGAAAGAGGAGAAGAACATGCAAAGAAAGAACCAATATAAATATTTATAACATTTCAATAAATAGACATTCCACAGTTCACAGAAGAAATTGATAGATGGGTTGGAAATGGGTGAGGTCATTAAATAATGCCTAAATATTAGATGTAATTTTTTATTAGACTTTTCTTTATTTGTAACTTAAACTGGTTTACTGATTTTGCCATCTTTATATATTTATCAGTAATATTCCATTTCCTAGGACCAGCAGCTCTTATTGTTTTGTGAGCAAATTCTGTATTTGTATGACATATATTATAGTCATCGGCATTTCTTGTGTGATACTTATGTCGATTTATCTGCTGCATGAAATAGCTGTCGAATGCTACAGGTAGCTGATTTGAAAAATGTTTATACATAAATGTGCCTGGACACCTCGAATAAGCCGTAAAGTCTCTCTCTGGTTATTTTTACTTTTTTACATATTTGCAAAGAGCCTGTTTCAGGGATTAAAATGACACCTCAATGAACTTCATATGACAATCAGAAGCAAAGTTATGGCTTGTTATAGGTTGTCATGAATCAAAACGCGAAACCGAGAAAAACGCGTTCAAAGTTATGGAAGCAAAATGACCATTCATCAGATGGGCCTCAGAAAATGTGGATTATTTCATATTTCCACTTATTTCTTTAAAATAAAACTTTGTATGTGTTTAGAAGAAAGCTTAAACATTTCAAATCTGTAAAAATCTCAACTTCGCCAAAATACGAGATTTGCATATTATTTTCACCTGTAGCTCGAAATGAAGTTTGCCGAGTTTACGGCTCATTCGCCGCGTCCAGCCACAAATATGCTTAATTCCATATTATATGTGTCATAAACATTAAGTAATTTATACTTTTTAAAAATAGGAGCAGAGTGACATAAATAATGACTATTCTAAGTGCCTTTTTTTGCAGTACAACAATCTTCTCTAAGTATTTTTTACATGTATTTCCCCATGCTAAAATAGCATAATTTATATGGAAGAATTAATGTACAATATAGTGAATATAAAACTTTCTCTGGTACAAAGTGCTTAATTTGGTTTATTACTCCAATACCTCTGGAAATGTTCTTTGATATATTATCAATGTGAGTTTTCCTTGTCAAATTTTCGTCAATTGTCACTCCTAGGAATTTGGTCTTCTATACGTGATGTTTTATAGTTACTTCCAAGTACCATATAATTGGTCTTACTTGCATTAACTGACAGCTTATTTGCCTTAAACCAATTATTGACTTCAAGTAATTCTTTATTAACTACAACCATGGCCAGTTATTTGCCTTAAACCAATTATTGACTTCAAGTAATTCTTTATTAACTACAACCATGGCCAGTTATTTGCCTTAAACCAATTATTGACTTCAAGTAATTCTTTATTAACTACAACCATGGCCAGTTATTTGCCTTAAACCAATTATTGACTTCAAGTAATTCTTTATTAACTACAACCATGGCCAGTTATTTGCCTTAAACCAATTATTGACTTCAAGTAATTCTTTATTAACTACAACCATGGCCAGTTATTTGCCTTAAACCAATTATTGACTTCAAGTAATTCTTTATTAACTACAACCATGACCAAAATGTGTTGGGACACTTACGGAAAACGTACACTATATTATGGCCTTATTTCCGTTATTGTTAATGTGATAAAATGGAGGTTTCTTTGGTGACAAGCCTAAACCCTTTCCTAACACCCCAACCCTCCCCCTTCCCCACCAATCAATGTTGGGTGCCACTAGGCGCGTGTGACCAAAAAAGTAGGATTCAACATTGATCGGGGAGTGGGGGCTTATTTACATTACCCTATCAAACCGTCCCAACACTTATGGCCAGCATTGTCTCTACGGTACAAAAAATCCAATTTTAAAATGTGTGTTTTGGCCCATATCTCCATAACCATAACTTGGATTTTCATCAAATTTTACATGATAATGGAGAAACTATTTGTTTTTTCACTTATATAAAAACTATTGGATTTTCCTCACGTGATATAACGATACGGTCGCTTTTTATACGCAATATCATGTATTTTACAGGGCGTGCTGTACATTATTAGCCTACGCAAACTACGTATTTTGCATAAAATGACGTTTTATTTTGAAAGAGTAGTGATTTAGTCGCCAGAAATACATAATTTGTTGACAGGAATTGATTGAAGTCTTTTAAAAGAGTGACTTTGGAAAAAAATTAATACTTAAATTAAAAAAAGCTAATTTTTAGACAAAATAACAAACTCATCGTTTGCATCAAAAACGTATGTGGTATTTGCAATGAGTATATCGTGTAAATATAATTATAGTCGGCAGGAGTGGGCTTAAATTACGTTTTATGACTGAAATCTATTAAAGCGCTTTTTCGAACCCGCGCTGTCTATTGGAGATGACCAGCGCACTAACCAATTGAGCTATCGGAGACCGCTGGTGTTCGTATGGTTTTGTTTATTGACAAGTGTCAAATTAATCATGATATTTAAATTGACAATATTGTGCTAAATAAGTTGAATTTCTGAAATGATCATATCGGTAATCCATATTGTTGTGAAAATATTGTGTCGATTTGTAAAACATAACGCCATGAATCCACGATATACCACCGTATTCTTAGAATAAAAGCAATTGACTATGATCAGACTTTATAGCAATGGTTCATCGATGGGATGCATTCATTTGTGTATGGTCATGATGGTGTTTCGTTGGTTTACCGTCGCATCCTTAATACAAAGTCCATACAATATATTTAAATTTCATGATTAGTCTTACTTTAGGAACGAGACTGAATGCGGACATGCTTGAGTTCATGTCACGGTATGCACTACAATAAAAGAGAATCACTACTATCTCTTGATTCAGTTTACGAGTGCATACCGTGGGTTTCAAACTTTCTTACACTTTAAGACTTGATTTTCTTCGAAAAGGCCTTGAATACCGTTGTTCTATAGCCAATATGCCACGTTTTATGTCCTAAAAGCAGCGGGTTAGTTTCAACACTTTTATTCCATTTGTAATAGCTTTTATACCCAAAAATACTTCGTAATGTCACTTGAACATGTTAGCTCAGTTGATAAGTTGTCTGTCTTGTACTCAAAAAGTCCGAGTTCAATTCCTAACTATTTAAATTTTTTTTTTTTTTTGCTTTCTTTTTAAAATAAATAATTTCTCATATCACTGAATTTCTGTTGAAATGAAAATGTGTAGGATTTTTTTTCATAAATAAGATCACAAATAAAAGCAGAGCATCAACTGAGCTAACACACTGTACTTGTTCATCCATTATTGTATGTAGTCTAAATTAATGCTAACAAGTTGATTTACTCCGTTACTTCAATTGAGGTAGACAGCATTAAATTGGAAAAACAAGTGTGCATGGGTTCGATTCCTTTATTTGTTTTTTGATCACGAGATGTTGTGATAACTTTTATTTTCTTCTATAACTTTAATATCAGATTTTAATTGGTGGAAACAATAATTTGTCATTTTAAAACCTAACACTTTGACAGTTAAAGTGACGAATAGTAAACTTAAACATGGCCAAAAATATGGCTTTAAGACTTTTTAAGTGACCAGTCCCTAAATTTAAAATGTAGCCAATTATATTTTTTGTGGTCAAGCATAATTATAGGATCTCTTACTGCTCCAAATTTAGTGTCAATATCATAATTACTTTTTGAGTTATAAGCAAAAAACTGAAATTAGATGATTTTTTTTCAACTTTTCAAATACAACCATGGCCAAAATGTGTTGGGACACTTACGGAAAACGTACACTATATTATGGCCTTATTTCCGTTATTGTTAATGTGATAAAATGGAGGTTTCTTTGGTGACAAGCCTAAACCCTTTCCTAACACCCCAACCCTCCCACTTCCCCACCAATCAATGTTGGGTGCCACTAGGCGCGTGTGACCAAAAAAGTAGGATTCAACATTGATCGGGGGGAGTGGGGGGCTTATTTACATTACCCTATCAAACCGTCCCAACACTTATGGCCAGCATTGTAGATCATACTTAGACAAAATGTCTGTATGTGAATAGGTGATAGTGGTATCGTCGGCAAACAATACAAATTCAAGAATCGATGAGGTGTTTGTGATGTCGTTTACATACAAAAGAAATAATAATGGGCCCAGTTTAAGTTAGGGTGTCAATTAAAAGCTAGCAATGGGACCAAGATATAAAAATGGTGAAAAAAGCCACAGAGGAAAGCATTTTTTAACTTTGGCATCTTCTTTTACATTTTGGTAGTTTGAAAATAGCATTTATCAGCTTTTGCATGTGAAATCTTCAAATGTTTCTCTTCTTAACCCCACCATTTTGTTATTATCATTATAGATACGGCAAGCCATTGGTTGTGGACATGATGGAAGTAGATATGTATGAAACATGTACAGATAGATTCAATGAGATTCACAAGGGGTTGATGGATGATATCATGTCTAAAGAAATCATTAAAAATGAAAAGTAAGTAAGAGTTCAGATGGGGACAAACTCAAAGTACCCTGGAGTTTATGTGGCCTCCCCTTCACATATTTCCCAATGTAATCCATCCTCATCATTTATGTCTCACATCGGTATGTATTAATAGGGTAGCAAAAGGGTACATTCATTGTTTAGTATCATGTAATACTACCGTAACCACACGGGTATAAGCCCAGCTTTGGATATAAGCCCACCCCCTATTTTTCTGGGAACAAGGGTGCACTCAGATAATTATAAGCCCAGTTGAAGTTCTTAAATCAACTTAATGCTTTTCTCTCACATTTAAGAACAATATTTTAAAAAAATCACTTGATAATTAACATTCCATACTTATTAATTAAAAAACATTGACATAGATGATAAAAATTACTGGTATTGGGAATATACAAATGGAGATGATTGTTCTTAATTTTAGATTCAAGTACTAGCCCCTCCCCAGTTATAAGCCTACCCCCATTTTTTAAGTAAAATCTGCCATCTAGGGGGGTGGGCTTATAGCCTTCTTGACCTCCTTGGGACCACTATAATTTGGTTCACCTCAAGTTCGGTAGTGATTGACATACGTGCATATTTCGCTCGCCACAGTATCAAATTGCATGCATAAAGTTAAATGCGCTGAGTGTATACACACACACACACACCCCCACACCCCCCCAGCGCAACGCGAAAAAGCATTGATGTCACTACCAAAGTTGAGGTGAACCAAAATATACATCACCAGACAGTTATTCTTTATTTTTACTCTGGTTAACCCATCTTATTCACAATTTCCTTTTTGTTTTTAATTTTACAGGTATACATACTTGATCAAGGACACAGATGGGGATGAATACAACAAGAATCGCTTCAACGATTTTTACGTTCAAAACTTTAAGTTCATTCTCCTCACTAAAATTGAACCTGAAGATGCATTACTTGAAAAGACTTATCCACTCAGAGTAGTCATCTCAGATAGTTAATGCTAAGTAGTACAAAAGATCTATGTATTTTCTGAAGAGAATAGATCCATATGATACTGACTCAGAATTGCCATGTTCAAGAGTTGCGTGTGCTTATTAATTCCGTCCATTATGTTTATTTAGTCAAAGATACATGTAATTCCAAGAGTTGTTTGTGCTTACTAATTCCATCTATTATGTTTATTAAGTCAAAAATACATGTAATGTGTGCTTACTAATTCCGTCCATTGTGTATATTTAGTCAAACATTTGTATATTTTGTAACAGTTTTAGTTATTCATTATTTTTGTAGGCTCTGAGAATTGCAAAAATATTTGAGAAAGTATGTTTTATAAGGTCCATGTTTCAGTGGAAAAAATTGTATACAAACTTATACGTGTACAAAGTAACTCCATCTAGGGAGACCTTTTTCCCGTAATCTATATTGGGTCCAGATGTAAACAAACAACATACTGGCATTCTGGGGTGCATAAAATGTGATAAAACACATTTACTGCTTATTTTTTCATCAGTTTTTATTTCTTTCACCTCAGCTTCTACAAAACAATTGTTAAAGCTAACTGGATTGCTTTTTGTTTGTTTTATGGAAAGACAAAAGAAACCAAACAATGTGATGCTATTTGAAAGCCAATCTTTTGTTTAATCAAGTTGTTTACATTTATGGCCCAACGATCACGTTTTGTGCACTATTTGCTATGCACAGTACAGTCACATCACATAGCAGTGATTTTTGCATTTGGTTGTGAAGGATTCACACACTCTACTAGAACCGACTATCGATTGAAGTTTTGGAATATGTATATGAAAAGTTTTCATTTACAAAAGCAATTTTCTGCTGTTGATTTCTATTGGGCTGTTCTTGATCTCAATATGGAACTGGGAATATCAGTATTTTCAATCATTCTTGGCCAAGGTGGAAAATACCTGTAGCGTACATGTTAAAATGTTATTTCTTTTCTTCTTAAATTTTTTTTTTTTAACATTTTGTATTTTTCATAATTTACATACAATTATGTATATATACTATGTTTATTGAAGTATCTTTTACTATAAGTAATAAAGATTCTGAGTGTTTCATAGATGAATGCAGGATTTGAAAAATGGTGTTTTTAGGAGACCTCCCCCTACTGTGTTGTAGGTAGATTGTATAATAAAGATGTGCCAATTATTAAAATTATTTTACCTTTGACTATTGGAATTGTTTATTTTGAAATCAATTGTGTGTGTAGTCAATAAACTGAATACCTTAGAATAAGACCAGGAAAGGTATGCCATGTTTGCATGTAGCTTCAGGCCCAGATTTACCTTTTCTCGATCCCTGGTCCAGGTTAAAGATTACAAGGTTGCTCGTGACAGGTAAGAGTGGGATAGAATCTAAGCTGATGTGTCTGACACCTAAATGTGCTATCTTTTTGCTATCTTTAGTAGAAAATATTGTCAGAAAGCTCTGGTGTGTTCATTACATGATTGTCAAATGGCTATGGTATGTGTGAAAAATAAATATGTTGCAATCTACAGTGGATGTGGTGTGCTAAATACATGAATATGTTGCTAGCTTCAGGGCCGGATTTACCATTGGGCCAGATGGGCCCCAAATTTTGGGGCCCCCAAAATTGTCCTGTGCATCTTCCTCAGCCCAAAAAACACCATGTTTTGGGCCAAAATAGAGCAAAATTTTGCACGCCACCTACTAGCCCCTTATATAGCCAAATTCACCTTCATTTGGGGCTAAAATAGTTGTGACTTCTCTCTAGTCCGAAGGTTCTCTAGTCTGAACATTCACTACTTCGAAGGTTATCTAGTCCGAAGGTTCCCTACATGTAGTCCTAATATAGAATAAGGGTAAGGTTTAGGGTTAGCGAGCCTTATTCTATTTTTGGACTAGCAAACCTTTTTCGGACTAGCTAATGGTAAATTATGTGTTCGAACTAGCGAACCTTAGGACTAAGGAGCCTTCGGATTAGGGAAGCTTCGGACTAGAGAGTTGTCACCAAAATAGTCTGAAACTGAAATTTCTTCACGCGCAAATGTCCTAGTAAAAATTATGCTTATCTACCTTAATTGTAATGCACCCGCCAACAATGTCGATCTCATACTAAAAACCAAAACTTGGCCACTTGAGTGCACATGCCTTTCTCACGGTGAGTTTGGGCCTCCAAATTGTGGCCTGGCTAGCTTCAGTATAGATTGCATTATGTCAGGTGGATGTGGTGTGCTAAATATATGAATATGTTGCTATCTTCAGTAGATAGCAGTATGTCAGATGGTTGTGGTGTGCTAAATATATGAATATGTTGCTATCTTCAGTAGATAGCAGTATGTCAGATGGTTGTGGTGTGCTAAATATATGAATATGTTGCTATCTTCAGTAGATAGCAGTATGTCAGGTGGATGTGGTGTGCTAAATATATGAATATGTTGCTATCTTCAGTAGATAGCAGTATGTCAGATGGTTGTGGTGTGCTAAATATATGAATATGTTGCTATCTTCAGTAGATAGCAGTATGTCAGATTGGTGTGGTGTGCTTATGAATATGTTGCTATCTTCAGTAGATAGCAGTATGTCAGGTGGATGTGGTGTGCTAAATATATGAATATGTTGCTATCTTCAGTAGATAGCAGTATGTCAGGTGGATGTGGTGTGCTAAATATATGAATATGTTGCTATCTTCAGTAGATAGCAGTATGTCAGATGGTTGTGGTGTGCTAAATATATGAATATGTTGCTATCTTCAGTAGATAGCAGTATGTCAGATTGGTGTGGTGTGCTTATGAATATGTTGCTATCTTCAGTAGATAGCAGTATGTCAGGTGGATGTGGTGTGCTAAATATATGAATATGTTGCTATCTTCAGTAGATAGCAGTATGTCAGGTGGATGTGGTGTGCTAAATATATGAATATGTTGCTATCTTCAGTAGATAGCAGTATGTCAGATGGTTGTGGTGTGCTAAATATATGAATATGTTGCTATCTTCAGTAGATAGCAGTATGTCAGATTGGTGTGGTGTGCTTATGAATATGTTGCTATCTTCAGTAGATAGCAGTATGTCAGGTGGATGTGGTGTGCTAAATATATGAATATGTTGCTATCTTCAGTAGATAGCAGTATGTCAGGTGGATGTGGTGTGCTAAATATATGAATATGTTGCTATCTTCAGTAGATAGCAGTATGTCAGATGGTTGTGGTGTGCTAAATATATGAATATGTTGCTATCTTCAGTAGATATCAGTATGTCAGATTGGTGTGGTGTGCTTATGAATATGTTGCTATCTTCAGTAGATAGCAGTATGTCAGATTGGTGTGATGTGCTAAATATATGAATATGTTGCTATCTTCGGTAGATAGCTGTAAGTCAGGTTGGTACGGTGTGCTAAATATATGAATATGTTGCTATCTTCAGTGGATAGCAGTATGTCAGATGGTTGTGGTGTGCTAAATATATGAATATGTTGCTATCTTCAGTAGATAGCATTATTTTAGATGGCTGTGGTGTGTTCAATATATGAATATGTTGCTATCTTCAGTAGATAGCAGTGAGTCAGATTGGTGTGGTGTGCTTAATATCTATCTTCAGTAGATAGCAGTACGACATGTTGGTGTGGTGTGCTAAATACATGAATAATTATGTTGATGTCTTCAGTAGATAGCAGTATGTCAGTTTGGTGTGGTGTGCTAAATATATGAATATGTTATGTCAGATGGTTGTGGTGTGCTTAAAATATATGAATATGTTGCCATCTTCAGTAGATATCTGTATGTCAGGTGGATGTGGTGTGCTAAATACATGAATAATTATGTTGCTATCTTCAGTAGATAGCAGTATTTCAGATGGTTCTTGTGTGCTAAATTAATATATTGCTATCTTCAGTAGATAGCAGTATGTCAGGTGGATGTGGTGTGCTAAATATATATGAATAATTATGTTGCTATCTTCAGTAGATAGCAGTATGTCAGGTGGGTGTGGTGTGCTAAATGTATGAATAAGTTGCTATCTTCAGTAGATAGCAGTATGTCAGATGGTTGTGGTGTGCTAAATATATGAATATGTTGCTATCTTCAGTAGATAGCTATACATCAGGTTGGTGTGGTGTGCTAAATATATGAATAATTATGTTGCTATCTTCAGTAGATAGCACTAGGTTAGGTGCATGTGGTGTGCTAAATAGCCTATATGAATATGTTGCTATCTTCAGTAGCTAGCAGTGAGTCAGATTGGTGTGGTGTGCTTAATGTATGAATAGGATGCTATCTTCAGTAGATAGCATTAGGTCAGGTGGTTGTGGTGTGCTAAATATATGAATATGTTATCTTCAGTAGATAGCAGTATGTCAGTTTGGTGTGGTGTGATAAATATATGAATATGTTGCTATCTTCAGTAGACAGCTGTACGTCAGGTGGTTGTGGTGTGCTAAATACATGAATTTGTTGCTACCTTCAGTAGATAGCAGTATGTCAGGCAGTGGTGTATTGTGCTTAATATATGAATATGTTGCTATCTTCAGTAGATGGCAGTATGTCAGATTGGTGTGGAGTGCAAATATATGAATATGTTGCTGTGCTAAATATATGAATATGTTGCTACCTTCAGTAGATAGCAGTATGCCAGGCAGTGGTGTATTGTGCTTAATATATGAATATGTTGCTATCTTCAGTAGATAGCAGTGTGTCAGGTAGATGTGGTGTGCTAAATATATGAATATGTTGCTGGCTTCAGTAGATAGCAGCAGTATGTCAGATGGTTGTGGTGTGATAAATACATGAATATGTTGCTATCTTCAGTAGATAGCAGTATGTCAGATTGGTGTGGTGTGCTAAATATATGAATATGTTGCTATCTTCAGTAGATAGCAGTATGTCAGATGGTTGTGGTGTGCTAAATACATGAATATGTTGCTATCTTCAGAAGATTTGTACGTCGGGTTGGTGTGGTGCTAAATACATGAATATGTTGCTATCTACAGTAGATATCATTATGTCAGGTTTGTGTGGTGTGCTAAATATTTATGTTGCTATCTTCAGTAGATACCAATATGTCAGATGGGTGTGGAGTGCAAATGTATGAATAATTATGTTGCTATCTTCAGTAGATAGCTGTATGGCAGATGGGTGTGGTGTGCTAAATATATGAATAATTATGTTGATATCTTCAGTAGATAGCATTGTGTCAGTTTGGTGTGGTGTGCTAAATATATGAATATGTTCAGTAGATAGGAATGTTAGCACGATCTTATGTGAGCTATCTTCAGTAGATAGGAATGTTAGCACGATCTTATGGGAGCTATCTTCAGTAGATAGGAATGTTAGCACGATCTTATGTGAGCTATCTTCAGTAGATAGGAATATTAGCACGATCTGATGTGAGCTATCTTCAGTAGATAGGAATGTTAGCACGATCTGATGTGAGCTATCTTCAGTAGATAGGAATGTTAGCACGATCTGATGTTAGCTATCTTCAGTAGATAGGAATGTTAGCACGATCTTATGTGAGCTATCTTCAGTAGATAGGAATGTTAGCACGATCTTATGGGAGCTATCTTCAGTAGATAGGAATGTTAGCACGATCTTATGTGAGCTATCTTCAGTAGATAGGAATATTAGCACGATCTGATGTGAGCTATCTTCAGTAGATAGGAATGTTAGCACGATCTGATGTGAGCTATCTTCAGTAGATAGGAATGTTAGCACGATCTGATGTTAGCTATCTTCAGTAGATAGGAATGTTAGCACGATCTTATGTGAGCTATCTTCAGTAGATAGGAATGTTAGCACGATCTTATGTGAGCTATCTTCAGTAGATAGGAATGTTAGCACGATCTTATGTGAGCTATCTTCAGTAGATAGGAATGTTAGCACGATCGTATGGGAGCTATCTTCAGTATATAGCAATATTAGCACGATCTGATGTGAGCTATCTTCAGTAGATAGGAATATTAGCACGATCTGATGTGATCTATCTTCAGTAGATAGCAATATTAGCACGATCTTATGTGAGCTATCTTCAGTAGATAGGAATATTAGCACGATCTTATGTGAGCTATCTTCAGTAGATAGCAATATTAGCACGATCTAATGTGAGCTATATCTTCAGTAGATAGCAATGTTAGCACGATCTGATGTGAGCTATCTTCAGTAGATAAGAATGTTAGCACGATCTGATGTAAGCTATCTTCAGTAGATAGGAATGTTAGCACGATCTGATGTGAGTTATGTTCAATTAATATCAATATTAGCACGATCTGATGTGAGTTATCTTTAGTAGATAGCAATAGGCCTATTGGCAAGAAGAATTGTGCGCTTTTTAAAGATAATCATTCAAATAATTTTCATTAAAAAATCATAACTATTTAATTTACCCTTGAAATATAATTATTTGATCGATAGAGAAGAAGAATTATTATTAGTTAAAATATGGTACAAAAATGATATAACTTTGAATTTGTTTGAACACGCAACAGATGTTATAATTTTATGGATATGGTTAGTAAACCGATTAATAAAATGAGACAGTGGCATATTTTCTTCTCATTTTTATTTTTATTTTTTTATCGTCATTAAAATCATATTCCGTTATTTCACCTTACACCGACGTGATAAACCCAGTCTTTACTCCTGCATGTTATGGTGTATCGCATTTCAAAAAGAACGGAGCACATAATTCCTGTCAGTCAGACAGCTTCAATATTATTGAAAGAAATAATACCACAATCATTGAAAATCCACATAATATATATAGCTTACAATATTATAGGAACTTAGGTTAGAGTTCAACGAGGAAGTATAATGCTAAATATTTTAAGATCAACCATGCGTGATTTAAAAATCAGAAACAACACAGTATTTGCACAGGCAGACGCTGATCAACATGATCAACTTTGATACGCATGTTACTAACTATCAACTGCATAAGTGTCAACTAACTTTAAATTATATGCATTCTTTATTCCACGCTGGCATTTTCATATTGCAGACTATAGTCTGCGAGAATAAGACATCAGCAGTAGTCATTTTAACAATTCAGCTCCATATTTTACAGCTTGGTGACTTTTTAATGTTGCAAGTGGAATATGATATTATGTAGTCATGATATTTTAACACCTACAGCTATATAGACTACATATGTCATCATGGCGGACGGTGTCACAAAAGACGGCTGGTTAAAACATGAACAATCCGTATCAGAGATCAACCATTCATTTCAGCCACCATTTTACGTTGAAACCGTTGGCGGATATTACGATGAAGATGACGAGCTGTGTTTTTCTGCTGGTGATAGATACGTTATTTTACATAAACTGAAGATCGAGAGTGTTATTGCCAATGCAGTTCCGGGTTCACATCACCACGTCAATTTGAAGATTCCCCTAGACTATGCAGGGAAGTTTTACCCAATGGCTAAATTGCGGACACAAAGCCATGATGCACTTCCACTAAGTGAGATACTATCCTCCACTAAACTTCCACTAGAGGTCCGTCTTGGAAACCCTAAACAACACGGGAAACCATTTCTGGAAAAACTCTGTGGTAAACTCGACTGCGTTCTCAAACTTTCAGATCAGGTTTCAGATGAATATTTCTTAGGAAAATCCCTTGATGGAAAATTGGTTCTTCTGTTTTCGACGGAAGTGGATATGCGTTTTCTGGTGAAAAGGGTAACTATCCACGACGTGAAACATCTTCTGTTCAACATGGCTGATATTAAGAGCGATATATTTATAGCAAATGCAGAAAATCCGTTAATACAGTTTTTTGAATTAGGAGACGCTGTAGACACTCGAGCACCGCCTAGACGACCACCAAAGCCTTCAAGTCCAAGAAGCCCGTTGCCTTCTAAAGAAACGCTCCAAAAAGATGGGCATATAAAGGTTCCTGGTAAAATCTCTCTGATAGACGATCACAAAGAAGATTCTGGTAAGAGTAGCATTTACGAGGTAATGACTCCAAGCTATCCCTTGAAACCAGCGACGAAACCGAAACCATCGAAGCAGAACCTAGAAACCAATCGATCCGAATCTCAAACTTTACCTGCTTCATCAAAACCACATCCCCTTGGAAGTCCTACTCTTCCTTTGAGCCCCGGATTACGCCGTACAAATTGGACTCAACTCGAGAAGCATGAAAGTAGCAAAACATCTCCCTCAGATTCTCGTGAGAATGCCCAAGGACACGTCGCTACTGTAAAAGCTCTCTCTCCCCTAATCCCTCCCGTAAGTCCACGACCACGTCGAACAAACTGGAAGCAACCAGAGATTCACAAAACATCTCCAATGGATTCTCGTGAGAATGATCAAATGCATGGCGCTGCAGCCATAACTCTCAAGAGAAGTTCCACTCCACCTCCTGTGAGCCTAAGTGCACGCATTACGAATTGGAAGCAATCGAGCAATCATGCAACCACGGATATAACTCGTGCAGCGGAGTCTCGCGAGAATGTCCAACCCTTTGACGATTTAAGTCAGATAGCGCCATTGGAACATCCGTCTCCATCAGGAGTTTCTCTGGATGATCTTACGAAGCCAACAGGGCAGCAAAATGTTGTTTTCTCTTTTCCAGAATCAAATGTGTTTAAGAGAAGATCACAGAGTGACAAGAAAAGACCTGCGTCTTTGCATGATGAGGTCGTTACCACCAACTTAATGCACGGTAAGTTTGCTTTGGGGATCTATGAAAGTATTGGGCGAAAGATACAATCATTTAGGTGAATATACATTTATAGCTGTATAGATCCCCGGGTAATTTATGGCGAATCACAAGGTTGTAAGTTTGGCAGATTAATAAAAGGGGAAGCAATATCTGGCACATGCATTTGGAGCCCCTTTAAGAAAATGCAAATTTAGCAAACGATTTTGAAAATCTACCCTACTGCGGCACGTCATTGAACAGCCTTAGATAGTAGCGCACGTTAGTTGTTGTTGGATAATTTATTTCGTTTCATCATTGAAATAAATATAAATTCTGATCTAATCTCCCAACAGGCGGAAAAGATGACAAAAATGATTTGTCCTCTCTCCCTCCCCTTCCATCATCTCCTCATCTCCTACGAAGACCACCTCCTCTGCATCTGGCCTCTCATCCAGTTAATGAAGATAAAGCAAACGAGAAAAGGACTGCTACAGTACCTAGACATCAATTTGATGACGACGGTAATTTGAAATTGAAATTATCATACAAATTTTTTATAAGGAATCGCCTTCAAACCTGACACAGATGCTGATCCTATCAGCCTTCTTAAACTTTAAAGAATGGTATCATGATTATGATAAATTAAAGTAAACTAGAAAATGGCGCAAATTGTACCAGTAACCGATAAACGCCAATAATAAGCTCCACATCTCAATCGGGAGCTTCATTTAGTTCTATATCTCGTGAAACTGTCAAATTGTTCAACATGCTGGCGTATACTTTGGAAACATTTTTCCTTTTAATGTTTGCAATGATCATTACCTCCCAGGAGGATCAGACGTGGCTTGTTCCTTTTAAATGATTAAAACAAACCGTCAATCTATACATGTACAACTACTACGATTTCTTATAATCACTTTCATTTTATAGTTACAGACTCTGACAGCGATCGTAACAGCGATGAATACGAATCACTGGAACAGGAAGAAGTAAGTTTTTACAAATTTCCACTTCACACTTATAAGTCTGACAAAGTCGGACATTCTTATGCATACGGCATTTTCCCCGCCGCGACAGGCATTGCGTTTTTGGCTCTCCGCTGCGCGTTTCGGTTCTCCGCCGAGAGCTTCACTCACCGGCTGCAATTTTTCGCTCAAATAATTGTTAACTTTGTTAAAATTCTGGGCTTAGTTCTCCTTGGCGTTTTGTGCATCGCGTGAGCAGGAAAGACGCCGAACAATGTCTCGGCTTGAAAGCTCGAAGCCTGCATGCCCACTTCTTTTGCACACTGTGCAACATCTAACCTTGATGACGATGGCATTTCATTGATCTTTACTTTTGTAAAATTACTTATTAAGTGTTGTTTTTATTTTTCAAAATACTTTCAGTCCTACACGCCTTCACAAAGTCCACTTCAATCACCAACGTTACCCAAGGGTTCCGGTCCTTATTCACCGATGACTAAAAAGAAATTTAATTTGTTAAAAACAATCAGTAAAGTGAAATGGAAACACAAGAAGCAGGAGAAGGAGGAGCCATCGCCTGGTGATATGGCAGATGATGAACTCACTGAAGACCCATATGCCGATCAAAACGTCGAGAAAAGAGTCTCTAAAAAGAAAGTACGTCATCGAAGTCCTTACGACGACTTACCAATGCCTTTAGAGCACGGACCTTCTACGCCACCGCCGCCATCCCTCTTACCGCCCAATATCGTATGGTTCCGAATCCGATATGTCAGAATATGAGCTAGCTCCGCCACCTCCGAGTGGACAACGTGTTCAACCACCCAGACCTCCCGTCTCAAAACCACGTCATAATCGGCCATCACACCAACTTCCAGTAGGACAAAGTGATACCAACCCATACAGTGACCATCTGCCTACTAAAACTATCGGGATTGTTCAACCTCAGATGGTTCAATCCGCCAAACCCTCCAATGAGGAGGTAAGTGTTCAACGCAGTATCTATTCCCGATTCCAAAAAAATACAGCTCTAATTTTGTTGATTTTTAATTATTATCCTGTATTGTCAAATGAAACATAGCTAAATCCTAATCTTTTAGGTAGAAGTAACTGAATACAAATTAAATTATAATGTTTGGCCAATTTTGGGATGGCATGTTAGGGTGTTTTTGTATGCTGTGTTTTTGTATGCTGTAACAATAAAATTCAAATGACTAAGACTATTTCAGGGTATGCAAAATGCATTACAACCATTTATTAAAATCTTTAACTAAAAATAATAAAATTATGAGCAAACTCATATAGCCTATTACTCAAAATGTTGAATGCTTAGACGAGTCTTTGGATTGTGTGACTGCAATTGAGAAAACGTGCAAAATTGTATTTTTAAGGCTCTCCACGTTAAACGGTCAAAGTAGCCAGCGGGCTTTTTTTACACTTTACCTTTTTATTTTATTTTATTTGCTTTTATTTTGGCTTAAAAATGAACAGAATACCTCCATGACGTTATTACTAATGTCATTTCAGCAATCAGCATTTTGGGTAAAGAATAACAAAATTTAATTTGACGGAAATCGAACATATAATTATTTTGCCTTCAATCTGTACTCAGTGCGCTGTTTAGCTAATTGGTCTAAAGTTAATCGCTCGTCGTTCTACTCGTTATGCGCGTATAAATTCAGTGTAATTTATCCTATGGCCTTTCCAAAAATAATGACACAAAATCTATCGTATTTATTTTCCTGCAGGAATTTCCAAGAGAGTTGTGTCATCTCAGTGTAGGAGCTGTAGCTGAAACACTACACAAGTTGAAGATACCAGATGATGTAGTTGGAAAATTCAGAGAAGCACAAATAGATGGACAAATTTTTGTCTGTTTAGATGATATCATACTCGAACAAATGGGAGTAGATCCACTGAATAAACTAAAGATTACCAAGTTCAAAAATGGTTGGCGACCTAATATCACTTAATGTTTAATTAAAGTAGCAATAATTATAAGCTATCGAAATAAATGAATCCTACATGATATTTGGGTACATGTCAGAACATTACAGATCGAAGTAAAATGGAACACAACACTATTTTCACAAACGAGACAAAGCTATATAGTTAACAGTTTTGTTACTGGAACTAATTGGCGGTCATTTTCTTCGGAAAGGGGGGGGGGCATGAATATGTCACTGTCAGTAACTGTAAATAATTCCCAAAAAGGTCATGTGATATGTAATTTTTCCTCTAGATTATATTGAAAGCGTGCGCGCACAAAATTGTGATTTCGCTATTTCATTTTGTTACTTACTTTATTTGGAAAGAATGTGAGTGTTTAATTGGAATTTTAGTCAATATTTAAATGACACTTTCATAGCCCCAAGCTATTTATAACTTTATGCACCTCCCCATTTTTTGGTGTAATAAAATCATGACCATCTCGCCTATTTGGTGAAACAAAACTATGAACCCATATATTCATGACCCATCCCTTCCGAAAAATTGACCGCCCTGAGACATGATGATGTGAACTATCTTCAGTAGATAGCAATATTAGCCTGATCTGAAGTGAAATATCTTCAGTAGATAGCAATATTATCACGATGTGATGTGAGCTATCTTCAGTAGATAGCAATATTATAACACGTGAGCTAACTTCAATAAATATCAATATTAGCACGATCTGATGTGAGCTATCTTCAGTAAATATCAATATTAGCACGATCTGATGTTAACTATCTTCAGTAGATAGTAATATTAGCATGATCTGAAGTGAAATATCTTCAGTAGATAGCAATATTAGCACGATCTGATGTGAGCTATCTTCAGTAGATAGCAATATTAGCCTGATCTGAAGTGAAATATCTTCAGTAGATAGCAATATTATCACGATGTGATGTGAGCTATCTTCAGTAGATAGCAATATTATAACACGTGAGCTATCTTCAGTAGATATCAATATTAGCACAATCTGATGTGAGCTATCTTCAGTAGATAGCAATATTAGCACGATCTGATGTGAACTATCTTCAGTAGATAGCAATATTAGCACGATCTGATGTGAGCTATCTTCAGTAGATCATAGCAATATTACCATGATCTGATGTGAGCTATCTTCAGTAAATAGCACGATATGATGTGAGCTATCTTCAGTAGATAGCAATATAAGCACGATCTGATGTGAGATATCTTCAGTAGATAGCAATATTAGCACGATCGGATGTGAGATATCTTCAGTAGATAGCAATATAAGCACGATCTGATGTGAGATATCTTCAGTAGATAGCAACATTAGCACGATCTGATGTGAGCTATCTTCAGTAGATAGCAATATAAGCACGATCTGATGTGAGATATCTTCAGTAGATAGCAATATTAGCACGATCTGATGAAGTTACGATGATCTGATATGCGCTACGCACCTTCAAAAGATAGCAATAAGCGTGGACTATTTTTTGCAAGCTACGGAAATGAAATGACGCGAGGACACGACTAGACTTAGTCACCAGAAATTATGCACTTGTTAAAGATAATCATTCAAATAGTTTTCAAACTATTTAATTCACACTTGAAATATAATTATTTGATTGATAGAGAAGAATCAATAGTTCAAGTATGGGCCAAAAATGATATAACTTTTAATTTGTTTCAACACTCAACATACGTTATTTGGATATATATCTATGGTAAATAAACCGATCAATAAAATGAGAGAGTAGTATATTTTCTTCTTATTATTTTTATTTTGTTATCATTAAATTATATTCCGTTGTTTTACTTTACACCGCGACGTGACAACAACTCTTTCTTTACTACTGCATTGTCGTATTTCAAGAAGAACAGCGCATACTAATTCCTGTCAGTCAGTCAACTTCATTGAAAGAAATGATACCACAATTAATCATTGAAAATCCACATAATAGTTATAGTTTAGGCCTACATCATTATAGGAACTTAGGTTAGAGTTCAACAAGGAAGTATGATACTAAATAATTTGAAATCAACCATGCGTGATTTAAAAATCAGACACAGTATTTGCACAGGCAGACGCTGATCAACATGATCATCTTTGATACGTACCATATGTTATAACTATCATTATCAACTGCATAAAGTGTCAACTAACTTTAAATTGTACGCATTCTTTATACCACGCTGGCATTTTGATATTGCAGACTATAGTGTGCGAGAATGAAACTTCATCAGTAGTCATTTTAACAATTCAACTCCATATTTTGCAGCTTGGTGACTTTTTAATGTTTCAAGTGGAATATGATATTATGCAGTCATGATATTTTAACACCTACAGCTATATAGACTACATTATGTCATCATGGCGGACGGTGTCACAAAAGACGGCTGGTTAAAACATGAACAATCCGTATTCGAGATCAACCATTCATTTCAGCCACCATTTTACGTTGAAACCGTTGGCGGATATTACGATGAGGATGACGAGCTGTGTTTTTCTGCCGGTGATAGATACGTTATTTTACATAAACTGAAGATCGAGAGTGTTATTGCCAATGCAGTTCCGGGTTCACATCACTACGTCAATTTGAAGATTCCCCTAGACTATGCAGGGAAGTTTTACCCAATGGCTAAATTGCGGACACAAAGCCATGATGCACTTCCACTAAGTGAGATACTGTCCTCCAATAAACTTCCACTAGATGTCCGTCTTGGAAACCCTAAACAACACGGGAAACCATTTCTGGAAAAACTCTGTGGTAAACTCGACTGCGTTCTCAAACTTTCAGATCAGGTTTCAGATGAATATTTCTTAGGAAAATCCCTTGATGGAAAATTGGTTCTTCTGTTTTCGACGGAAGTGGATATGCGTTTTCTGGTGAAAAGGGTAACTATCCACGACGTGAAACATCTTCTGTTCAACATGGCTGATATTAAGAGCGACATATTCATAGCAAATGCAGAAAATCCGTTGATACAGTTTTTTGAATTAGGAGACGCTGTAGACACTCGAGCACCGCCTAGACGACCACCAAAGCCTTCAAGCCCAAGAAGCCCGTTGCCTTCTAAAGAAACGCTCCAAAAAGATGAGCATAGAAAGGTTCCTGGTAAAATCTGTCAGATAGACGATCACAAAGAAGATTCTGGTAAGAGTAGCATTTACGAGGTAATAACTCCAAGCTATCCCTTGAAACCAGCGACGAAACCGAAACCATCGAAGCAGAACCTAGAAACCAATCGATCCGAATCTCAAACTTTACCTGCTTCATCAAAACCACATCCCCTTGAAGTCCTACTCTTCCTTTGAGCCCCGGATTACGCCGTACAAATTGGACTCAACTCGAGAAGCATGAAAGTAGCAAAACATCTCCCTCAGATTCTCGTGAGAATGCCCAAGGACACGTCGCTACTGTAAAAGCTCTCTCTCCCCTAATCCCTCCCGTAAGTCCACGACCACGTCGAACAAACTGGAAGCAACCAGGGATTAACAAACCATCTCCAATGGATTCTCGTGAGATTGATCAAACGCATGGTGCTGCAGCCATCACTCTCAAGAGAAGTTCCACTCCACCTCCTGTGAGCCTAAGTGCACGCATTACGAATTGGAAGCAATCGAGCAATCATGCAATCACGGATATAACTCGTGCAGCGGAGTCTCGCGAGAATGCCCAACCCTTTGACGATTTAAGTCAGATAGCGCCATTGGAACATCCGTCTCCATCAGGAGTTTCTCTTGATGATCTTACGAAGCCAACAGGGCAGCAAAATGTTGTTTTCTCTTTTCCAGAATCAAATGTGTTTAAGAGAAGATCACAGAGTGACAAGAAAAGACCTGCGTCTTTGCATGATGAGGTCGTTACCACCAACTTAATGCACGGTAAGTTTGCTTTGGGGATCTATGAAAGCATTGGGCGAAAGATACAATCATTTAGGTGAATATACATTTATAGCTGTATAGATCCCCGGGTAATTTATGGCGAATCACAAGGTTGTAAGTTTGGCAGATTAATAAAAGGGAAGCAATATCTGGCACATGCATTTGGAGCCCCTTTAAGAAAATGCAAATTTAGCAAACGATTTTGAAAATCTACCCTACTGCGGCACGTCATTGAACAGCCTTAGATAGTAGCGCACGTTAGTTGTTGTTGGATAATTTATTTCGTTTCATCATTGAAATAAATATAAATTCTGATCTAATCTCCCAACAGGCGGAAAAGATGACAAAAAATGATTTGTCCTCTCTCCCTCCCCTTCCATCATCTCCTCATCTCCTACGAAGACCACCTCCTCTGCATCTGGCCTCTCATCCAGTTAATGAAGATAAAGCAAACGAGAAAAGGACTGCTACAGTACCTAGACATCAATTTGATGACGACGGTAATTTGAAATTGAAATTATCATACACATTTTTTATAAGGAATCGCCTTCAAACCTGACACAGATGCTTCTTAAACTTTAAAGAATGGTATCATGATTATGATAAATTAAAGTAAACTAGAAAATGGCGCAAATTGTACCAGTAACCGATAAACGCCAATAATAAGCTCCACATCTCAATCGGGAGCTTCATTTAGTTCTATATCTCGTGAAACTGTCAAATTGTTCAACATGCTGGCGTATACTTTGGAAACATTTTTCCTTTTAATGTTTGCAATGATCATTACCTCCCAGGAGGATCAGACGTGGCTTGTTCCTTTTTAAATGATTAAAACAAACCGTCAATCTATACATGTACAACTACTACGATTTCTTATAATCACTTTCATTTTATAGTTACAGACTCTGACAGCGATCGTAACAGCGATGAATACGAATCACTGGAACAGGAAGAAGTAAGTTTTTACAAATTTCCACTTCACACTTATAAGTCTGACAAAGTCGGACATTCTTATGTATACGGCATTTTCCCCGCCGCGACAGGTATTGCGTTTTTGGCTCTCCGCTGCGCGTTTCGGTTCTCCGCCGAGAGCTTCACTCACCGGCTGCAATTTTTCGCTCAAATAATTGTTAACTTTGTTAAAATTCTGGGCTTAGTTCTCCGTGGCGTTTTGTGCATCGCGTGAGCAGGAAAGACGCCGAACAATGTCTCGGCTTGAAAGCTCGAAGCCTGCATGCCCACTTCTTTTGCACACTGTGCAACATCTAACCTTGATGACGATGGCATTTCATTGATCTTTACTTTTGTAAAATTACTTATTAAGTGTTGTTTTTATTTTTCAAAATACTTTCAGTCCTACACGCCTTCACAAAGTCCACTTCAATCACCAACGTTACCCAAGGGTTCCGGTCCTTATTCACCGATGACTAAAAAGAAATTTAATTTGTTAAAAACAATCAGTAAAGTGAAATGGAAACACAAGAAGCAGGAGAAGGAGGAGCCATCACCTGGTGATATGGCAGATGATGAACTCACTGAAGACCCATATGCCGATCAAAACGCCGAGAAAAGAGTCTCTAAAAAGAAAGTACGTCATCGAAGTCCTTACGACGACTTACCAATGCCTTTAGAGCACGGACCTTCTACGCCACCGCCGCCATCCCCTCTTACCCGCCCAATATCGTATGGTTCCGAATCCGATATGTCAGAATATGAGCTAGCTCCGCCACCTCCGAGTGGACAACGTGTTCAACCACCCAGACCTCCCGTCTCAAAACCACGTCATAATCGGCCATCACACCAACTTCCAGTAGGAAAAAGTGATACCAACCCATACAGTGACCATCTGCCTGTTAAAACTATCGGGATTGTTCAACCTCAGATGGTTCAATCCGCCAAACCCTCCAATGAGGAGGTAAGTGTTCAACGCAGGAGTACCTATTCCCGAGTAATTTTGTTGATTTTTAATTATTATCCTGTATTGTCAAATTGAAACATAGCTAAATCCTAATCTTTTAGGTAGAAGTAACTGAATACAAATTAAATTATAATGTTTGGCCAATTTTGGGATGGCATGTTAGGGTGTTTTTGTATGCTGTAACAATCAAATTCAAATGACTAAGACTATTTCAGGGTATGCAAAATGCATTACAACCATTTATTAAAATCTTTAACTAAAAATAATAAAATTATGAGCAAACTCATATAGCCTTTTACTCAAAATGTTGAATGCTTAGACAAGTCTTTGAATTGTGTGACTGCAATTGAGAAAACGTGCAAAATTGCATTTTAAGGCTCTCCACGTTAAACGGTCAAAATAGCCAGCGGGCTTTTTTTTACACTTTACCTCTTTATTTCAGCTTAAAAATGAACAGAAAACCTTCATGGCGTTATTACTAATGCCATTTCAGCAATCAGCATTTTGGGTAATGAATAACAAAATTTAATTTGACGGAAATCGTACATATAATTATTTTGACTTCAATCTGTACTCAGTGCGCTGTTTAGCTAATTGGTCTAAAGTTAATTACTCGTCGTTCTACTCGTTATGCGCGTATAAATTCAGTGCAATTTACCCTGTGGCCTTTCCAAAAATAATGACACAAAATCTATCGTATTTATTTTCCTGCAGGAATTTCCAAGAGAGTTGTGTCATCTCAGTGTAGGAGCTGTAGCTGAAACACTACACAAGTTGAAGATACCAGATGATGTAGTTGGGAAATTCAGAGAAGCACAAATAGATGGACAAATTTTTGTCTGTTTAGATGATATCATACTGGAACAAATGGGAGTGGATCCACTGAATAAACTAAAGATTATCAAGTTCAAAAATGGTTGGCGACCTAATATCACTTAATGTTTAATTAAAGTAGCAATAATTATAAGCTATCAAAATAAATGAATCCCACGTGGTATTTGGGAACATTACAAAACGAAGTAAAATGAAACAACACATTTTCAGCAACGAGACAAAGCTATATTAACAGTTTTGTTACTGGAACTTATTGGCGGTCATTTTCTTCGGAAAGGGAGGGGCACGAAGATGTCACTGTCAGTAACTGTAAATAATTCCCCAAAAGGTCATTTGTTATGTAATTTTTCCTCTAGATTATATTGAAAGCATGCGCGCACAAAATTGTGATTTTGCTATTTCATTTTGTTACTTAATTTATTTGGAAAGAATATGAGTGTTTTATAATTGGAATTTTGGCCAATATTTAAATGCCACTTTCATAGCTAGCCCCAGGCTATTTATAACTTTATGCACCTCCCCAAAGAGCTTTTATAAACAAGGAGAGGCAATAGATTACGTAACGCATTGTTCTTTTGTGCCGATTTGATTTACCGACACGCTATTCATCGAGAGGTATCTTTTGTTCGGGACAAAGGGCTTCCGCCATTAAATCGGTAACTGACCTAACAGAGTATTAACGCTATAATAGGCAGGCTACTGTCAATAAGTGAGTCACGTGAAAGCACCGTCACGAGCGAGAGGTACCTTTTGTTCAAATACAACCCAATGGTGGGCTTGAGTTGTCATATGCACACAAAAGCACACTTTACCGTCGATGTACATTATTATTTACCACCCATCTTAATTTAGGCGCCTCATTTAAATAAATTCAATGATCGATTACCCATAACAGCGTGTTATTGCTGCCAGGTATATAGGTCTTTCTGTGTCACTTTCTATAATTAACTTCCAAACATTAAAATTTCTAGTGTGGAGATTTTTGATAAGCTGGTTGATAACCTTATCCAAGCTCCAAAGATTCCTCGACATGTTTATTCTATTATGATTGAGAAATGTTTTCCTGAAAAACGTATTTGTTTTTGGAATGAGTTCGCTGATTACCCTGAGGACTTGGAATGGGATCAAATTCATCTTCGTAATCTTAAATGTTCAATTGATAAACAGAGATACAGAGTATTTCATTGCTAAAAAGAAAAACAAACTCTCATGCCACTTTCGTAAATGGAGATTTGACATCTAGATTTCTGGTAATTTTGAATTATTTATACATTTTTGTAGACTGTGACTGGATTATATTGTGACCTTGTGCATATGCGCATGTTATTAGTGTATCTGGGTAGAAGTGACTGCATAATTTGTGTAACCATTTTTGCTACCTTTTTTTGTTTTGTTTATTGTGTGTGATTTGTTGTTAATTGTCTTAATTATTTCTTGTTTCTGAATAAAAATCAATAAATATTGAAAGATAAAAACAGAAGACTGTTATAGCTGTTATACTGGGGTTCAGACTTTCAGAATACAGGGTGTCCCAGAATGATTTGTACCGGGAAAGATGGAATTTTTTAGGTATGAAGGGCATGTTGAATGGTCATATTGTTTTGCATTTTAAGTTCTACATATAGTTAGCTTTCTCAGATTTTTTAGTTTTTAAAAATTTGACGTTTCTAGTAGAAGTTATAGAAGATTGCGTAAAAATGATGAATTCTAAGTTTTGACAACGCAACCTATTTTGAAAATCTGTAACATTACTAACCGTTCAGCACAAAGTTATTTGGAAAAAGTTATGCAGGTATTTTAGTTGTGCCCTGTTCATATTTCCACTAAATAGCCGATATCTATCTATTATTTATGACGTTACGAAGCAATCATTATATGGAATTAAGGATTTGTGGCCTAATCAAATTCTCTCTTTGGCGGTAGTTTTAAATATAGTTATTGTGGTGTGAGGTCCATGTCATTTGAAATGCTTGCAGAGATCGAATTGGTTGTGGTACAGAAAAGTCGGCTCCTCAATTCACTGTACAGCAGCGTGGATTTCTTTCAAAAACTTACTGGCAAACCGGCAGCTATGTTGAGACGCAAAGAAGATTCATTAGACGATAGTGTATAACGTAAAGAAGTTTGACGAGCACGGAACTGTCAGGAATCGGCAGAGTGAAGCTTCAGGTGCTCGTAAGACTGTAAGAACTAGAGCGAACATTGCAGCTGTCCGGCAAGCTTTAAGGCGCAACCCCAACAGTAGTTGTCGTCGAAATGCTGTGCCAAACATCCCACGTTCTTCATTTCATCGTATCGTGCCATTTTTCAAAGGTATGCGAGTCGTTTTTCATCGATTTTACATTATTGCATGCCACGCCAAAACAAATAAAGGTAGCGTGCTGAAATTAACAGAATAGGTAGGAGACATATCCAACATTATAATGCTGGTATCAAAAATAGATACACTGCCCGTCTTCTATTTTTAGTTATTTTTGCAAACACGGTACAAATCATTCTGGGACACCCTGTATTTGCGTACTCACAGCTGTAGACCTTTCATTTTGGGCATGAAAGTTTTATTCAAATTTTGACCTCCAAACAGTCGTCAATAATCGACTAGTCGCGACTATTTGGATCCGAATAGCCGACTACTAAAGAAGCTGAAGTTGTGCAACCCTAGTGTGTACCCACAGTTGAGTCCGGGAATAACCATGATGGCAATCATGGCAGTGGCAATGAGTCACATGTCCATCTACTACTGCTGGTATCCGGGTTGACGAAGTAGCCCATCGACTACTGCTGGTATCATTGTTGACGAAGTAGCCCATCGACTACTGCTGGTATCAGTGTTGATGAAGTAGCCCATCGACTGCTGCTGGTATCAGTGTTGACGAAGTAGCCCATCGACTACTGCTGGTATCAGTGTTGACGAAGTAGCCCATCGACTACTGCTGGTATTAGTGTTGATGAAGTAGCCCATCGACTACTGCTGGTATCAGTGTTGATGAAGTAGCCCATCGACTACTGCTGGTATCAGTGTTGACGAAGTAGCCCATCGACTATTGCTGGTATCAGTGTTGACGAAGTAGCCCATCGACTACTGCTGGTATCAGTGTTGATGAAGTAGCCCATCGACTACTGCTGGTATCAGTGTTGACGAAGTAGCCCATCGACTACTGCTGGTATCAGTGTTGATGAAGTAGCCTATTGACTACTGCTGGTATCAGTGTTGATGAAGTAGCCCATCGACTACTGATGGTATCAGTGTTGATGAAGTAGCCCATCGACTATTGCTGGTATCAGTGTTGACGAAGTAGCCCATCGACTACTGCTGGTATCAGTAGTTGATGAAGTAGCCCATCGACTACTGCTGGTATCAGTGTTGATGAAGTAGCCCATCGACTACTGCTGGTATCAGTGTTGATGAAGTAGCCCATCGACTACTGCTGGTATCAGTGTTGATGAAGTAGCCCGTCGACTACTGCTGGTATCAGTGTTGATGAAGTAGCCCGTCGACTATACTGCTGGTATCAGTGTTGATGAAGTAGCCCGTCGACTACTGCTGGTATCAGTGTTGATGAAGTAGCCCGTCGACTATACTGCTGGTATCAGTGTTGATGAAGTAGCCCATCGACTACTGCTAGTATCAGTGTTGACGAAGTAGCCCATCGACTACTGCTGGTATCACTTTTGATGAAGTAGCCAATTGACTACTGCTGGTATCAGTGTTGATGAAGTAGCCCATCGACTACTGCTGGTATCAGTGTTGATGAAGTAGCCCGTCGACTATACTGCTGGTATCAGTGTTGATGAAGTAGCCCATCGACTACTGCTGGTATCAGTGTTGATGAAGTAGCCCATCGACTACTGCTGGTATCAGTGTTGATGAAGTAGCCCATCGACTATACTGCTGGTATCAGTGTTAATGAAGTAGCCCGTCGACTATACTGCTGGTATCAGTGTTGATGAAGTAGCCAATCGACTACTGCTGGTATCAGTGTTGATGAAGTAGCCCATCGACTACTGCTGGTATCAGTGTTGATGAAGTAGCCCATCGACTACTGCTGGTATCAGTGTTGATGAAGTAGCCCATCGACTACTGCTGGTATTTTTGTATACTGTGACATTTTTTTTTAAATTTGTGAAAAACACGGTTAGTAATATATTTTACAACCAATTAATAAAATCTTTAAGTAAAAATAATAAAATTATGAGCAAACTCATATAGCCTATTACTCAAAATGTTGAATGCTTAGACAAGTCATTCATCTCCACGTTAAACGGTCAAAATAGCCAGCGGATTTCTTTTGACCTCTTTATCATGTTCATTTTGGCTTAAAAGGAACATAAAACCTACCTTACGTTATGACTTCTGTTATTTCAGTATTTATTGGGAAAGAATAACAAATTTAAAGTTAACCGCTCGTCGTTTTACTCGTTCAATGAATGCGCGTATAAATTCAGCGTAATTTACCCTGTGGCCTTTCCAAAAATGATGACACAATGTTATCCTATTTATTTTCCTGCAGGAATTTCCAAGGAGTTGTGTCATCTCAGTGTAGGAGCTGTAGCTGAAACACTACAAAAGTTGAAGATACCGGATGATGTAATTGGGAAATTCAGAGAAGCACAAATAGATGGACAAATTTTTGTCTGTTTAAATGATATCATACTGGAACAAATGGGAGTGGATCCACTGAATAAACTAAAGATTATCAAGTTCAAAAATGGATGGCGACCTAATATCACTTAATGTTTAACTAAAGTAGCATTAATTATAAGCTATCGAAATATATAAATGAATCCTACACAAAGAACGAAGTAAAATGAAACACAACACTATTTTCATCAACAAGACAAAGCTATATAAATAACAGTTTTGTTACTGGAACTTAGTGGGGGCATGAATATGTCACTGTCAGTAACTGTAAATAATTTTTTTAAAAGTGTTATGTGTTATGTAAAGGTGTCAATAAGTGAGTCACGTGAAAGCGCCGTCACGAGCGAGAGGTACCTTTTGTTCAAATACAACCCAATGGTGGGCTTGAGTTGTCATATGCACACAAAAGCACACTTTACCGTCGATGTACATTATTATTTACCACCCATCTTAATTTAGGCGCCTCATTTAAATAAATTCAATAGAGTATAGCTGATCGATTACCCATAACAACGTGTTATTGCTGCCAGGTATATAGGTCTATCTGTGTCACTTTTGCTGCCAGGTATATAGGTCTGTCTGTGTCACTTTCTATAATTGTTTGGAAGTTAATTTAACTTCCAAACATTAAAATTTCTAGTGTGGAGATTTTTGATAAGCTGGTTGATAACCTTATCCAAGCTCCAAAGATTCCTCGACATGCTTATTCTTTTATGATTGAGAAATGTTGTCCTGAAAAACGTATTTGTTTTTGGAATGAGTTCGCTGATGACCCTGAGGACTTGGAATGGGATCAAATTCATCTTCGTAATTCTAAATGTTCAATTGATTCTCGATTTCGCTCATTTTATTTCAAAATCTTCCATAAAGCCATTGCTTTTAATGATTTCTTGTTCAAAATTAAAAGGAGGGATTCTCCAGATTGTGCATTTTGCAATAAGATGACTAAAACAATTACCCATGTTTTTTGTGAATGTGAGAAAATCAAACCCCTTTGGGCAGATATAGTTAAAACTATTAAAAATATTGATGTTGATATTTCAACCTTTGATGGGGTGCTCGATGATATGTTTTTGACATACTTGTTCTTGAGTGTCAAATACTATATTTATGTGTGTAAATTTAAAAACAAAACTCCCAATACAATAATAATTGGTCTTAAGGCTTTTATTAAAATAAACAGAGATACAGAGTATTTCATTCCTAAAAAGAAAAACAAACTCTCATGCCACTTTTCGTGGAGATTTGACATCTAGATTTCTGGTAATTGAATTATTTATAAATTTTAATTTTTGTAGACTATGTGACTGGATTATATTGTGACCTTGTGCATATGCGCATGTTATTAGTGTATCTGGGTAGAAGTGACTGCATAATTTGTGTAACCATTTTTGCTACCTTTTTTTGTTTTGTTTATTGTGTGTGATTTGTTGTTAATTGTCTTAATTATTTCTTGTTTCTGAATAAAAATCAATAAATATTGAAAGATAAAAACAGAAGACTGTTATAGCTGTTATACTGGGGTTCAGACTTTCAGAATATTTGCGTACTCACAGCTGTAGACCTTTCATTTTGGGCATGAAAGTTTTATTCAAATTTTGACCTCCAAACAGTCGTCAATAATCGACTAGTCGCGACTATTTGGATAAAGAAGCTGAAGTTGTGCAACCCTAGTGTGTACCCACAGTTGAGTCCGGGAATAACCATGATGGCAATCATGGCAGTGGCAATGAGTCACATGTCGCTAATATTATTTTTGAGAAATTGGTCAAAATAGTGTTCAATTTTTTGTTCTCAGCCATTGATAAATTGCTCATAAATTGCTCATAAATATTGGTAATTCAGGTGTCTGATTTTGATGGGGTTTGCATCAAAATGTAGCATTCGTAAACTGTCAGTCAATAATTAACAACATTTAAACAACTTAAGCATCACTTTTTTTGCGCACTCCCGGTGCGCGCTCCGCAGCCCAGTTAGCAATCAATGTTTGGGCCAAAAGTTGGTAATGGTCGGCAAATTCTGCGTCGGCGGCAAGCAACGTTGGTCATCGGTAAACCAACATCGGGCTAACATTGGTTCTACGTTAGAAAGTACTGCAGTCGGCATTAGTAATCCAACGTTGGGTCAATGTCATTCTGCCGATGTTGGACCAATTATGAGTAACCAACATCGAGCCAACGTCTTCAGATGGAACTAGCCGTCTACCAACTATTGCTGATGTCAGTTTTGATACTGCTGATATCAATTTTAATAAAATCTGCTGCTGAAATCAGGATTGATGAATCAGTGGTAAAATCTCTATCTAGTAACTACTGCTGATTTCAGTGTTGGCGAAGCCCTCTATTGCTGGTGCCAGTTGCCAATTTCAATGAAATTGCTACCTACTTCTAATTAGTAGCTATCTATTACTGATATGTTGACAAAGTAGCTGACTACTGCTGACTGATATCAGTGTTGACGAAGTAGCTCATCGACTATAGCATACTGCTGGTATCAGTGTTGACGAAGTAGCCCATCGACTACTGCTGGTATCAGTGTTGACGAAGTAGCCCATGTACTACTGCTGGTATCCGGGTTGACGAAGTAGCCCATCGACTACTGCTGGTATCATTGTTGACGAAGTAGCCCATCGACTACTGCTGGTATCAGTGTTGATGAAGTAGCCCGTCGACTGCTGCTGGTATCAGTGTTGACGAAGTAGCCCATCGACTACTGCTGGTATCAGTGTTGACGAAGTAGCTCATCGACTACTGCTGGTATCAGTGTTGATGAAGTAGCCCGCCGACTGCTGCTGGTATCAGTGTTGACGAAGTAGCCCATCTACTACTGCTGGTATCAGTGTTGATGAAGTAGCCCATCGACTACTGCTGGTATCAGTGTTGATGAAATAGCCCATCGACTACTGCTGGTATCAGTGTTGATGAAGTAGCCCATCTACTACTGCTCGTATCAGTGTTGATGAAGTAGCCCATCGACTACTGCTGGTATCAGTGTTGACGAAGTAGCCCATCGACTACTGATGGTATCATTGTTGACGAAGTAGCCCGTCGACTACTGCTGGTATCAGTGTTGACGAAGTAGCCCATCGACTACTGCTGGTATCAGTGTTGATGAAGTAGCCCATCGACTACTGCTCGTATCAGTGTTGATGAAGTAGCCCATCGACTACTGCTGGTATCAGTGTTGACGAAGTAGCCCATCGACTACTGCTGGTATCAGTGTTGATGAAGTAGCCTATTGACTACTGCTGGTATCAGTGTTGATGAAGTAGCCCATCGACTACTGCTGGTATCAGTGTTGATGAAGTAGCCCATCGACTACTGCTGGTATCAGTGTTGATGAAGTAGCCCATCGACTACTGCTGGTATCAGTGTTGACGAAGTAGCCCATCGACTACTGCTGGTATCAGTGTTGATGAAGTAGCCCATCGACTACTGCTGGTATCAGTGTTGATGAAGTAGCCCATCGACTACTGCTGGTATCAGGGTTGATGAAGTAACCCGTCGACTACTGCTAGCTGGTATCATTGTTGACGAAGTAGCCCATCGACTACTGCTGGTATCAGTGTTGACGAAGTAGTCCATCGACTACTGCTGGTATCAGTGTTGACGAAGTAGCCCATCGACTACTGCTCGTATCAGTGTTGATGAAGTAGCCCATCGACTACTGCTCGTATCAGTCTTGACGAAGTAGCCCATCGACTGTTGCTGGTTGCTGGTATCAGTACGTGTTGATGAAGTACCGGTAGCCCATTAACTACTGCTGGTATCTACTGCTGATATCAGTGTTGGGGAAGTATATATCAATGTTGATGAAATATACTGTTAAATATCAATGAAGTGGCTATCTACTGCTGATATCGATGTTGATGAAGTAGCTATTATTCTGCTGATATCTGGTAGCTATAATTCTGCTATTATTCTGCTGAAAGCATGTAAGCCACATTGATACCGATGCCACCAATATAACGAGAAGATTTGTCCCTTTATTTTGCCATAGACCATACCACTTTGCCCAATTTTTTTCTCATTTCTTCACAAAATGCGAAAAAAAACCCGCAAAAATGCAACCTACGCCCAGTTTCCACCTCGATATATCCGAGCACACAGATATTTCCAAGCACAGGCAGTCTAGTCTTTATACGCAGTCTGTGTTTATACTACACGGTTGAGTGCATAGCATCATAAGAGCTGTGTGAGATCTAGAAGAAAATATGCATCTGTGATTGGTTTTTGTCAAAACCTCATGTTTTCTCTTAATTCAGAATTTTTTATATCGAACGAAAGCTACATACTGCAGTTACTGTCCGTTTTCCTATACACAATACACAGTGCTCTCACCATTGACGCGCGACCTTTACAAATAGTGTATGTTAGAAGTATATTGCATTTGCCTAGTTAACATCACAGTGTGAAAAATAACCGGCCAATATTTAAACTATTCTCCAAACTTCTAGCAAATATATTTCTCTAACATGACCTAAAATTACAGCTAGGTTAGATGTTCAGAAATAGTCGCACTTTCGTAGAATATGAGTGAGGGCAAAGCATAGCTAGCTCATAGCTAGCCAACTCCCCGTGTTAATTGAATGGAGATTTGACCGAAAATATTGAGCTATATTGGTAACGGACCGCTCCGTTCTGAAGGATGCCACAAAAAACGATACAAGCTACATTTAAACTATTCTACGAAATTCTAGAAAATATAGTTTTGTAACATGTCCTAAATTTTTAGCTAATTTAGGTGTTTGGAAATAGTCGCACTTTTGTGTTTTAGGAAGGATATGTAAACGACAGATAACACCAAAAATATGAAGAAATTATTTCCAAACCGTGTTAAGTCAACAATCATTATGTTGCTCATTTTCAAGAATGCTGGTTAACAAAAAGCAGGCCATTGTCTCATTTCGTGAACAAAGGTCCACATACCATTGTTTCCTTGCGTTTCCTTTATAATCAGTTACCCAACTGAAGCTGTATTATAGCACCTCATAGCGATACGCACATATAAAACAGACACATGTGCACAACCAGAGAAGATCCGATTTAATCAGTTGAGCTGTTTCAATGAGTGTTATCTTGGTTTAATAGCTTTTAATGGGGTTTAAGTCCTGCAAAGGTCGAGATGAATTCTACTGTAGACATGACTGCATCATGAACACTTCCCACACCTTTTTCATAACAGATTAAACGCAATTTAATAATAACAAGGCGAATGTGGTAAATCTGTTAAAAACAACCTATCCCATCACTGCATCACAACTTTTGACCAAAATGTAGGCCTAGGTTTTAAAAGTCAAAACCTTAAGGTCATGGCTGTGTACTCTCAGATACGCATGTAGTAAAAGTGCCATAACTTTGTAGTTATTCACGTAAGACATGTAAAAGTAAACATTTTTATAAAGGCAAGACATCAGTGAATCTCAATATAAGTACAGTTTTGGTGTAAAAACAACAATTATGAAGAAAATCACAAAAAAGTGAATTTTTTGCAATTTTTGTTCGGTACATCATAACAAAAACACACTCTTTCTAAAAATTTTCGTTTTGCTTTTTTCTTAATCTTGAGGCTCCATTTCCAAAAACGGTTTTTTTAGTTTTTTGATATTGGCCTTATTTTTGGAGATATTGACCATATAAGGCATCAAAATGGACTTTTTAAAATTCACAACCGCCTATTTGCACAAAATGATGCCTAAAATTGGAAATAGACCAAAATGTAAAAAAATGAGAAAACCGTTTCTTAAGTCAATCATGCTTTTTATGATGAGCATAATTACTTACCTGTAGATGCTGTATTTATTGAGTTATCGTGTACCTAAATCGTCATTTTACCGAGAAAATGAACATTGAAATAAAGGCCGTTGAAGTTTGAAGTGGTCACATTTTGCACTTTGATCGAAGCTTACAGGAGAATGCGGCAGTTCTTGTTTTTCTACCTTACATTACGTGAACATCGGGTAAATCCACAGCCCCTTGAGAAGTTTGGGCGAAATCTATTCATATCTTGATGTTTAAATCGGGGAAAGAACTTGAAAAAATCACATTTTATCAGCTAAAACGGAGCCATTTGACCGCCAGGTTTTTGTGAAATCAGTGCTTCCGTGGTGTTTCCATAAGATGCGCCACGCATGCAGATAAGCGTCGCGTATGCGTAGCGTATCTGTGCGTTACCAAATTGCGCGAGTGTACCCTGCTGGTACAACAAAGATTTTCTTTCCTTTTAAATTTCAAACACGAGTGGAACTTGAAATAAAATCCTTAAAATATTGCAGTTGGAGTTTATAAATCTGGATTTTCATTCCTTGTATTTATAAAAAACATAACAAAGTACAAACATATAAAAATAACTCAATTTCGCGAAAGAAACAATGTCTAGAGTACACAGCCGCGTTAAGTGTTCCGTACAATTTTTTCAAATTTTATGTCATTCATTGAAAGAGCACACTTATCCATATATAGGCCTAATAGCTTCCTTTTAATGAGCAATGGCCCCGGCAATGGCCAACTCTCTTTAAATTGCAAATCTTGTGCAAAAAGTTACTATTTTCGCCTGTTTTGTCATCACTACGGCTGAATTCAATGTTCAAACCACTTTGCTAAAGAGCTCTTACAAATTGATATGGTCATGAGGCCGGCGCCGCCATTAATATTATGCGGTTCTCCTCTTTCTTTGTCGTCCTCTTTGTCTTTGTCTTTGTAATCTTCGTCGTCTTTCGTTTTCATCTTCTTCTTCTTACCCTCAATAAAGATAATGTGGACAACAAATCGTGCAGCAGCGTCTTACACCGTTTGGAGTAAATAAACTCGCTATCAGAAATCATCGTTTTTACCGACTGGCGAGAAGACTGTCGGGTCACAGCAGGGTTCAAAGTTCATTAGTTGACGGCAAGCTTGGCTTTTGGAAGGAGTGTTTACAACAAGAGTGCTCAAAATTTCTTCATTTTCTACAAGTCCCTTGACTTCAATCAGAAAAATGGCAAGCGGAGGTGGAGAAAACAATACTCAAGTCTATCCTCCGAGCTCAGCGAGCCAAAATGGTGCCTACGTTACGAGTATGCAGCAGTATAAAGAGATGCATAAGCAGTCCATTGAAGACCCCGCATCCTTCTGGAGTAAAATCATTGAAGATTTCGGTTTCCACTTCGAAACGCCTCCAAATCGGGACAAGTTTTTAGAATATAACTTTGACGTAACAAAAGGTCCAATTGATATCAAATGGATGCAAGGGGCAAAGACCAATGTATGCTACAATGTGTTGGACAGGAATGTCAAAAATGGATTGGGTGACAATATTGCATTTTATTGGTAAGAATTTTTTTTAGAAATTTAATTTCTACACTCAGTCATGCAGTACTTAGTTCACCACGTAAACTTGTATGGCTCAAAATTCGGACCGCTCGCCATTAAGTTTACTGCTTTCTGTGTTTTGAAATTTGTTGATGTTTTAATGATCCCCGATCGATTATTTTAGCTGTGCCACATCACATGCATGACGCTAGTAGGTACCACCAGCCAAACTTCAGAAAAAAATCACGATCGCCGATAACGATGTGATATGGGACTTACATAGGATTACACAGAGATATTTCTTGCCAAAATTTGACCATTTCTAGGTAGCTTGGCCCTACTTTGTCTGCGTATATGAAAAAGGACAGTCTTAAGTAAGTAAATGTGCAACGCTTTTGATGTTTTGATGTTTTGGGAGACTGGGAGGGATCAGAACAAAAAAAATGATGGAGCCTATTCTTGACTGTGTAATATTCCTTCAACCAGCTGCCGTGCGGTAAGTCTTATACGATGGACAGATAGTATCAGTTTGTGAATGAGGACATCGTATAAGTTCCTTGTACTAATGCAGTACTAGTAGTAGGGGAGATTGGGGTTAGTTGAAACATTTTTCACAAAATCGGCTTTTTAACGCAAACCGATTACTTTCAAGAAACACTAACCATATCAGTATGAACATATACATACATGCTACAAATACAGCCTTAAACTTTATTGGACCTGCTTATGATTATTCATATAATCCAATTTGAAAATTTGAAAAAAGTGTTTCAACTTACCCCACCCCTGGGGTAAGTTGAAACATAGGGTGGGGTTAGTTGAAACACGGCTTGTAAAAATTTCAAAATAATTATTATTGTGTTGTTAGGGTTATACTTCCCTTGAAGCAGGGTTATAGCTACGGTGGGCGGCACCGGGCGGCCCCGCCCGGGACTGGCGCTGTCCGCCCGGCACAAAAAAAAAAAATTAAATTGAATTTTTTTTTAAGTAAATGATGATTTTTTCATCAAAAAAAAAAAAAAAAAAAAATTAGGGGGGTGATACCCCAAAGCTTATTCCCAGATAACTTATGTTTACTAAAAAGATTGTACCCGAGCCAGCGCCTAATTGGATAGTAAAATTACCCGCACTCAACTTGGGCTAGCTATAACCCTGCCTTGAAGGCACCCTTTAACATACAATCAGTGTGAAAAAATGAATAAATAAATATGTGGAGTGCGGGTCAATACTTTGGACACAAGGTGACGAGTGTCACCATGGACCAAAATATGAGAAGCCTAAAATATTATAAAATGTACTTTCTGTGTGCACTTATTGCTTAGTATTATTGCTTTTTAACCATATTAAAGCAATATTGAAGTCTTTTTGAAGAAATGGTAAACATGTTACAAATTTTTAAAAAGTCAAAGTTTTAACCATATTTTCCTAGATGCGATTTTCACGTGTCAAAATAACCCCACCTCAAAAGTTTCAACTAACCCCGATGCCTATTTTTACATTTTAAAGTTCATTACACAAAAGAAGAAATACAATAAAACTTTTATTTAACATTATTCTGGGACTTACTACTTGTGCTTATGATACTCAAAAAATAATCCCTGAATCTTCAAACAACATGGAGATAACGCATCTTTTCTGAGGGGTATAAAAATTAGTCAGCATGTCAAAAAACAGATATTCCTTTCCCAAGCCAACACTGGTGGGGCATCAGTTCTGTTGCTAATTTGGTGGACCCTTATGCTTCCGTCAGTTGCAAGCCCGGCTACCAGGGACCCGGGCACTGTAGACACAATACCCGGGACTGTCACCCTGAAATTACCAGAAAGTACGTCCCCGGTACCCGGGACTGTACCCGGGATGTACAATCAGTCGTCCCGGTAGCGGGGCCATGAAAATACTTAAATTTTGGATTTGCTGATTAAAAACATTGAAAATTAATACAGCACTTTGAAACCCGGCTGGCATGGGCAGGGACAGTACCGGGGGTTACACCCACAATTTGTGCCCCGGTACCCGGGGCATAGCGGGGATTATTACAATTGCCTTTGGTAATCTCCCCCGCTACATCCCGCTGTGCCCGGGTCCCTGGTAGCCGGGCTTGCAATTGACGGAAGCATTACTAATACCTATTACTAGGTGCCAGTATTTTACCAAATTAATTTTTTGTGTCAGAAAAAAATACAATGTTTCAACTTACCCCGTGTTCCAACTAACCCCAATCTCCCCTACTACATATAAATATTAGCTATCACGACTAAAACAGTCAATGACAGTAGTGACGGTACGGCGATCGCAAAAGCCATATTCATGACTAGTAGTAGCTAGTAGTACAACAAGTCATATACCTAGAATTTATTTCTCAATTTGAATTTTAATCCTTTCTTTTCTATATTCTTGGTATGACCGGAAATGACCGGCGATCCTGACTTTTATTAGACCACCCGAGCTTTATAGGTTAAAATTGCTAATTTATCAAATTAATCTTTCTCAACAAGGTTAAACTTGTTTTCAACTGTACAAACATACCTTTTATTCTGGCGGACAAGCTTTATTTTGTTCCAAATTTCTTTTTTTATAGCTATTTTTGACATTTATAAAAGAGCTTGATACAAAACCAGTGATACCAGCTCTGAAGCTTTCGCGCAACACAAGCGCATGATGTACGTGCATTTTGACGGAAATTTATGCTAGCGAATCATGCATTTTCAAGCGCGTGTGACATCTTTTTACTGCGTGGTACAATTCTGCATTTATTCAAGATGGCGAATTTCTCAAAAAAACGGGACATATTTCTCTGAGAAAATTCCCATATTTCTCAAACTTTTCACTAATCTCATCATCTTTTCATGTAACGATAGTGAAACTAATTTTTATTAAGGTACGTTTCTTCTTTTTACAATTATTTTAAAATTAGTTTTCGAGACAAAAACTCCCTAGAAAAATGGCCATTTTCACTTGTTTTCAAAAAGTTGTTTTGACCTTGTTTTTTTTGCCCCAGAATTTCCCTCATTTATCGAAGCCCTGCCCTCCTTCCAATACATTAAACCTTGACTCCAAAGTGTTTGGAAACTTTTAACTATGATGCAAAACTAAACCTTACTACGTTTTTGTAGTCTATCCCGAGGCCTAGAAGAAGTTAAATTCATGTTTACAAATTCATGTACATGTAATGTTAAACTCACAGTATCTTCTACTTTTCTCAATCCTTTCTTGGCTTTCAAATTTCATTTGGAAATAATAATCACTTAAAATCAATAAAGAAACAGCCCATCGGTGGTGCACAGTCACATTTTACAATTTATTGTGTTTCCAAGAATTTATTGTTGGAAATGTTGCACAATATATGCGATGCAGCATCAAAGGGGGGCCTTCACAGGTGAAGTCAATTCTGGTTGAAAGCATTTTGCAAGCTTAAAAATGACACCTCTGTCATCTTATTTGCTAAAATTGATCGAGGCATTCATATTTTAGGCCATCTTTAATTGTTTGTCTCAATTGTTAGTAAAATCGCCTTTTGCATGTTTTTCCAGCTGTATTGAGTTTTCATTTTTCCATTGTTTTATGTGTGTTTTATTCTATTTCAGGGAGGGCAATGATCCAGGAGACCACAGTACCATCACATATGGCCAACTTCTGAAAGAAGTGTGCAAGTTTTCTAATGTCTTGAAAAGTTTGGGTAAGTTTATACAAAGTAACTGGTATGGATTATTTAGTTATTGGATTTAGCATCGGTATGGTATGTATGTGTCATACTAAGTGAAGCCAAAAACTGAACCTAGTACTACATGTAGTAGTATGAAACTTGAGGCTGAGCACAGGGTATTTCACATACCATATTGAAGCTAGTATACCCAGTAATGAATTAATCTTACTATGAATATTAGTGAAAAGTTGTTTATATGTATACATGTACATATATATGTATACTTATGTATGTATGAAGATTGAAAGGCTCCGTCAGTTTGTATCCAAATGTCGCCAAATTCATACAGGAGATCAAGGAATATATGGGAAATGCAATGGACTTTATTTGGTTGAAATCGGTCAAGAATTGACTGCAAAAACAGTAAAAATGTTGTCGGTTGCTAACCTAGGTAAACAGGGAAAATGTAGTAGGTTGCTAACCTAACCACGCTTATCACAAGATGGGCATATTTAACACCGCTCGCATAACACAGAAATACAGCGCGGGTGCCGCGGGTAACACAGCAATACGCGATAAGGACTGCATAAAGCCAAAGGACAAAATGGTACATGGACGCGGGTCACAGGTATGGGGTTATGATATTATGGGTGTACTGAACAGGTCTACTGATGCTATGAGAGGACACAATAAATACAGGAAAAAGATGTGTGTTTGTTAAAAAGTATAAACAAGAGATTTAAACAAAATAATGGGAACAGGGTTAAATAAATAGGCCTAAAAAAATATATGGAAACAGAAAATCACAAGCTAAGCAGCAAATATTTTTAAAATGGGAACAACATGGGCCCATGTAGTAAAAACTAAAAAGAAAGAAAGAAGCTAAAAAGGAAATTTAAGAGGGGCAGGTTTAGATCTAGATAAAATGACCTTTTCAAGGGTTCTACAAATGTACCTGTTCAGTAATTAGTCCTGTTTCAGTGAACGCTCCCATTTACTCATCTAGCTGGGACCGCGTGGTGTCTCACTCCCGCTAGTCATTCTAAAAATCAATTCATGTTTAGTTAGAATCATTTTATTTTCAATCATTTGTAGTACCATACTTAAAACCAAATATTGCAATGAAAAGTGCAATACGCTCACCGATTATTCATTTTTAATAGTGGACTGGTCCAATAGTCATAAAAGGACATACATTGTATGTGACATGATCTGGTCCACAGAGGCCATAGGTGGCAAAATTAAAATTGAGATAAGGGCAAAAATATGGAGTAAAAAACAATAAAATACATAAGAAAATAGAAATTGTAAAACTTCATAAGTTTAGAATCAAGTATATGTTAGACCTTTGGAGTTTTCAGTACATATGATACAATGTAGCCTAATGTTTGGATAAGGTAATAATTATAGTAAATTTTCAAAAATGCCTCCTTTGGCCTCCATGGACCAGATTGTGTTAACATATTACTCCTCGCTCGTAGGTATGCTTGTTCATCAATTAATTTCCTTACTTTCATTTATTCTTTGCAGGTGTGAAGAAAGGGGACCGGGTTGCCATATATATGCCCATGATAGTAGAATTAGTGGTTGCTATGTTGGCTTGTGCTCGTATTGGGGCTATGCATTCCATTGTGGTAAGTATTGTGCAAGGGATGGGGGCTATATAGGCTGTGTGGCAGAAAGACAAGTAGCTCGGATGTTAGGTCTGATGTCAGAGCAGCGGTGCAGCATGATTGGTTGCTGACCTGCACAGTATGGCAAATTTGTTATTATGATTGAACATTCCAAGTTTATCTCTGGCAGCAACTATAAACCCCCTGTTTTGTCATAGACTCCATTTTACGGTTATATATGTACTTATATACATTTTATAAAACTATATTTTTGGTGCTCCAGGACTACTACATGTGTTGACAATAATTCAGTTTTGCTGTATCCCAGCTAACAGAAAACGTTTTCGACATTATTCGCAAAAAGTAAGATATTAAAGATTGTCAGAATACATTTAATTGTTGGATAATATAAAGGGTATAAAACATTTTCATAACATTCAAAAACATTTTTGAAAACTTACTGCTAAATATTCTAACATAAGATGGGTGACCTGATCGACAGCTTCATTCCCCACTTTTTCCTATCAATATGGAGATTTTGGTATAGAAGAAAGCTCATATATCTCATAATCCCTGCTTAAAATATATTCGGTTTAGATGTTATGAACGGAAAAGTGATAGCCTCATCCCCAATTGTGGTATACCGTATACCACACGTACCGTTCTATGGGCCGTAGTGAAACACATTTTTATGGCTCCACCGGAGGTAATTATGTTTCCTGGTTGCCTGTCATTCCGTCCGTCCGAGGTAGTCCGACGAATAGGACCTGTTTTTTTCTCAGTTACCAACTATCACTGCTCAGGCTCTGATTGCTCAAGAAAGATTGACCGCGAAAGTCCACTAACCGCCCCACCCGGAAAAAAAGCGGGCGGCGCGGTCACTGGACTTTCGCGATTCGTCTTTCTTGCGCCATAGATATGAGATAGTGGTCATAGTCTGAGCTGAACATTGTCTGGTAAATAAGAAAAAAAGGTCCTACACGTCGGACTAGTCCGAGGTTGCAAGTGCATTTTCTCGGAACTGGTGAGGCATGGTGATGCAATTTGGTGGAGGGGTGGCAATTGGCGGTCTCCAAATTTCAGTAGGTTTTTGTCTCAAATAATGGTAATTAAGTATCTGATTTGCATAATTTAGGCATATCAAGCTTAAAACCCAAGCTCCTAAAAACACAGAACAAGGTTCTTTAGTTGTCAAAATTTAAAATCACTGCTCATGATGATGATCAGGGAAGGGGCATTATTGCTCCTTCATCCTTAGGCCTTTATATAACATTATATTTATTGGTAATATCACCCCAGAGGCCATCAAACTGAGGAGATGATACTAAGGAAATATTCAGCATTGGGGTGGATTTTGTAATGTCAGAGAGGGGTTGTCATGGTCCCATACAGGCACTGAACAAGTGCTACTGCCAGTGTTCGAAATAAGGAAAATATGGAGGTTGTCCCGAGGACAAAAAGCATAAATTCTGCTTGTCCTCAAAACATTTTGGTTGTCCCCAAAATGTGTCATATTTAAGAGGTAAAATATAGTGGTTATCCAGAGGATAAGTACATATCTCAGTATGGTTGTCCTCAGTTATTTTTGGACAAGAGGACAAGAGGATAAGTGCTTATTTCGGACACTTGCTACTGCCATGTTGCACATGTTTCATAATGTTATCACATAATCAGGCAAGCAACTTGTTCTCAGAAATGTGTTAACCTGTTCTTTTAAGTATCTACATTGTACTTGACATGTAACATCAGACTCTAGTTTCACATAATGCCCCTTATTTTTTCCTCAAGTACGCATATAATATGTATTATGTATTATGTGTACACCTACAAGTAGATTATAATTGAATACATGTACATGTAGTCAAAATTCTGTGACCCTCATATATTTGGAAAACCAAAGAAGTAGTACTTTCCAATAATTAAAATTTGAAAGCATTATACCTTCCAAGTTCGCCCAGGTCAATTTCTTGCTTCACTATTAATAATTACTACACCTGAAATCCACAAGGTTATTTTGTAGAAAATGATAAAAGAAATAGCCTCAAGCAAACCTATAAAATGTGGTCAGTAAACTCTAAATAATATGTTTTGTGATCACTCAAACCATTCCTGAATCTCTGTTGATTTTGTGCATGCACATTTTTTGTGGGGGGGCTTTTGAAGTGTGAGCACCTGGGGTAAAAGCAGGGGGCAGCAAAAAAGAAGGGGTGGCGGGAGAAGGGGAAAAGGGCAGGGCAGAAGGGACGGTAAGACAAACTATTAATGAAAAACAGGTTTAAAAAATTGTGCATCGAATGAAACTATACCACAAAATTTTGCTTTTGGTCACCAGCAGGGCCACTGCTGGGAGGTCAGAATGGGGGGGTGGTTGAGGAGCAAAAAAAACATTTGCTCCTCACTCCCACACTTTTTAGATTCTTGAGCACGTACCCTGCTGGCTAAAAAAAAATAGGTGAACCTTTTTGGGCTTTTGATGAAGGGGGCGGCAAAATTGACCTTTTCTGCAGCCGCCCCCCGGTAGAAGCGGCCATGGTACGCCATTGTTGTGGGTGGGTTTTTTTTAACAATGCTTCATTTGAACTACCATAAAACAATTTTATATGACAAGCTGTATGTTGTACATAATTTGTATCAAAGGCAAAAATCCCCTCAGCAATTTATTTCTGGCATATTTGCAGTAAAATATCAATTTAATATTGATTGAAACATTAATCCAGTCAATTAATTTCAGCTGTTTGGTTCTTGAAGATTGACTTCTTCATCAGTAACCACACTACAGAATTATATGTTGCTGTGCTTCCATGTCAAGAAATATGTGGTGTAATTAATGTGGTATAAAAACTATAATTAATTTCAAGCATCTACAAAATTCTCTACCCATTCCTGCATATAAACTTGTGAGATACAATTGTCATTGCAATAAATTGCAAGCATTGCAAAACAACCTGTTCAGAAAACCTGACACATATCAATTGAGCAGTCAGGATTTATTTCTTCCTTAGGCTTGCCTTCCTAATTAGATTTCTGATGAAGGATGCATATTTACAAGAAATGTGAGTCAGTGACCCATTCCCACAAAGCCAGGTCAACTTGGCAAAATTGTACTTTTTGACGTTTATGTATTAAACCTAGGTATGGAGATTAACAAAAGTGAAGAGGTAATTTTTGAAATATCATTCTCCTTTTGTGCTTTGATTTTGTTTAAAAAGCTATGAGTAGGTACCACATCCAAAATTACTAAAAAGTCAATTTCAAAACGTTGATAAAATTTTATGGTATGTTATGTACATCAATAGGCTCGATACTAAGCTAAAAATTTAAATTTTTTTCTTTAAAAGTATCGGTAAATTTGTCTAGATCAATAGCTTTGTATGTTTTCACTATTATATCAAATATTTAAAAAAAATATTTTGATAAATTTTATATTGTTTACAGTGTATCTAGTGGACTTGATTTCAGCAGTTGACATTCAATCAACTAACGTAACTGCCTACAGCCGTTAAATTTGCAAGCCCAATTTTATTATAAATACATGTAGTGTTGCCAATAGTTTTAAATGCCAAGCCATGAAAATTTGGCAGCAGTAATGAGCTCCCAAGTAGCCTAAACTTTAAGGGCAGTCTATGCATCAAATTGTTTAATTTGGGTGCATAACATGTTAGCACAAAACTGTTTGAAATTACCCAATTGGGTGGAAAGGTAATTGTTCATTGATCCATCATGCATTAAGAATGCAAAATCCCTACATGTATAGGTTTTATGGCACACTAACTCACAGAGTTGCAAAAATATTAACCAAAATTAATATAAATAGCCAAAGTTTAGGTATGTTACAGCAGGATTTATGAAATAGCCTAATTTGGGAGCTACATGATATGGCAGTGTTGGTATCACTGATTATAAATGCAAGGTGGCAGAATCTGCATGTGGAAGTCACTATCCAGATAGATGTTGTACATCTAACAAGATTACTGGAGAAGCGCTTCAATTTTATGTGCGGAGTAAAATTGGCAATGGCTTCCAGTTGAGACTGGTTAATTTATAGATTTTGAAATTAATATTTGAAGAGTCTGTGTTTAGATAAAAATTGTTGTTTCAATAGATGGCCATATGACTATTTAAGGGCTCTTTTTGAAATTCCCTTACACAGGAAGGTGTGCGCCATCCTGCAGCTTTCCTGTGCTAGCCTTCTTTTGTTAAAATCCTGTGTGATTATAACACTGCAATTAGCCACTTCACTGACTTAAATTAGGAGCGCTTTCCTGACCGAGCTTTCCTAAAGCGCGGCGCTTAGCGAGGGAATCCTGCCTTCTTTCTGTGTGAAAACGTGGTAGGGTATTTCAATATGAGCCCTAAATTTGATTTCAGATTATATGTTTTGATTGTTGAGGGGTGAGGAGACATTTTCATTATGAAATATTCATTATCAGATGAAATGTCATATTTTGCAGAACAGCATTGTGTACATGTAATTATTGAAGGAAAATTCAGAGAGCTGTTCATAAATCCCAAACTACAATATTCCGCACACATGTCATGTTTTTGCACATACAGAATTATAGAATATTTATTTTAAAATGTAGTAAGTAACCCCTACAGTGAATATAGCTGAACGCTACATTTTTCATGTCAAGAGAGACCCCACTATAATATGCCCCAGACATAAATAATTCCATGCAAATCCAATAGGGGATGCATCATGCATGTTGTGATCTCAAAGACAGATGTAACCTTTCAGTTTTCTTCACATTTTGTTGATATTTCTGAAATGAAAATGTTTTAGGAGCCTTTTCTGACTTCAGAAAATTTTACAGATTTTGTTGGTCCTTGACATATATCTCTGAAAGTTCCTTTGATTATTTTGAAACATTGGACATCTGATTATTATTGTGCATGTAATTGTTTTATGCAAGAAATGTAAAATTCTGATGACCACAAAATACCCATAAATGATAATGAAGATGTATGATTAAGATTTACCTTCCTTTAGAAAAATAAATTTAATTTAATACAGGTGTATGGTCAAATATTTTCATTTTGTGTTTTGTACCCCTCATTAAGGGCCTGTATCAAAATAATCTGATTCCCAAATTTTGAGTTAATAGCAGTTTGGATATTGGAAGCATAAATGTATTTCACAATAGTCCATGGAATGATATGTTGGGACACCACCATGGGGGATGAGGCTATCACTTTTTCGTCTTATCAAACATCTAGACGGAACATATTTCAGGCCTAAAATTTCACTGGGATTATGAGAATTCGGCGTCAGATGTGGTTTTTTTTCTCATGCCATAATCTCCATTTGTTATAGCATAAATTGGGGAATGAGGTTGTCGGTCTGGTCACACCCAATATAAAATGCAAGTTGGCGTAAAATTGCAGCAATAGGGAATATCCCCATCCAAAAAGAAGAAGGAAGCATTTACTATTGACTTTGCTTGGCCTACATGTATAAACCCTTTGTACTAATATTACAAATTTCTTAGATTGTGTATGTTTCTCTTTTTCCCCTCATGTAGTTTGGTGGGTTCTCTGCGGATTCTTTAGCTGGCCGCATGTTGGATGCCAAGTCTGCCGTTTTAATTACAGCAGGTATGTGAAGTTGAGGATCCATCTTTTGGCACATGATCATCAGATCACATGAGGATCCATCTTTTGGCACATGATCATCAGATCACATGCTTACAATGTATTTCATTCTGATTGATATTCTTTTCTATATGTGACATCATCTGTTACATGGAGACCAAAGGCGGCAAATTTGAAATTGAGGTCAAGGCAAGAATAGAAATTTAGAACCAAGTATGCTAGACCTTTGATGGTTTCAGTATATGATAGCTTAATGTTTGTATTTAGGTATAATTACAGTAACTCAATTTTCAAAAATGCTTCTTGTGGCCTCCATGGGACATTGTTAATTGTTATACATTGGTTTGCTTCAAGATCGGAGTGATGTAAGTGCGTATTTTGCTGGTTGCAATATTGATTTGCGCATGTAAAGTTAATCGTGCATGAAGGCTAAAACGCGATGATTTGCGGCATATGCAGGTCGATGATAATCGCGCATGCGATGACTTCGATATGTGAAAATGTTGCACAACAAATTGTGTGTTGTAGGAAAATGCAACACCTGGTGCGCTGCTATTTAGAGCTGCGTTTTACCTGCAAACTCACAAATGCATTCAATTATGCTTTTCATTTTAGATGGTGTGTACAGAGGGGCTAAGCTAGTGGATCTGAAGAAAATATCTGATGATGCTGTAGATGTATGCAAAACAAAGTAAGTTTTCTAATCAAGAAAATCAGAAGTTGGTGGCACATAGATTGTTAAAATGAAACCTGTCTTCAAATTAATTTTTTTTTACTTTGGGCTGCACTTTTGCACCCCATTTTGAAAGTTTTGTTGTAATTGTGTGACCCTTAAGGGTATCCGTAGGGAGAACACTAAGTGATACGGCCAGGTCGGGCCAGGTGCATGTTTGTTCGCGGTGTACAGGTGTAACTAGGTTGTTGTATATTCTATAATTTTCCTGGTGTGTTAACTGTGATTACATCTAGACACCAGTTTATTTTTTATTTGAACGGGACCCTAATTTAATGAGAAAAAAGCCAAAAAAGAGAGGCCCGGCAAAAGCCGATTTGCAGACAATTTTGTAGCTACAGACAGCTCAGTATTCCATATAACAACTACGGAAACCAATCAGTGCCAGAAGTGTTGATTTATATTTCATCCACTTAGGTTTGGCTTAACCCACTAAAAGGTAAAACTTTAAGGCTGATCATTTTAATTATAAATGTAGTGTGTGTGTAAAAGTATATTTCTCAAAATGGAGGAGAGCGCCTATGACTATTGTCCGTTCTGTATACATGGTCTATGATAATTGTTTTCTTACCGAAATATATTCACTTAACACAGACCACGGTTGCCAAACAAATGAGGGCAAACCGCGGGTCAAATCATTGAAAAGTTGCCCAATATTTTTTTATCAACCGTTGGTTTCTATGAGATAAAAAACTACCAGAAGTCGCGTAAGCCAATGTTGAGAAGTCATGCAATATTTTTCTTAACCATCAATTGGTGTCTATAGGACAGGAAATTGTCGCGAGGAAACTCTTCAAAACTCATCCTATTGACCTAGGCCTATTACATCGCGGGTTTGGCAACCCTGCAATATATACAGTTATATTCAGGATTTAAACAGACAATGCGGTTGGTATAAAACATAGCAAGAGGAACATGAAAAAAACCAGCAGAGAGCATGCACCCCAGTAAAGAGTTAAATAAAGCAAGGAAAAATCATAATGTGCAGAAGGCCTACTTTTCGGATGATATTCACAGAAACAAAAATAAAGAACTAAAGATCTAAAAACAAAAGTAAAGAAAAGGAGGGCGAAATAAATAAACAGCGTACAGCATGTGCTGACTTGTCAATAACGATAAGAGGAGCATGTACCTCAATAAAGAGTTTAAATAAAACAAGGAAAATCATAATGTGCAGAGGCCTACTTTTCGGATGATATTCACTGAAACAGAAAAAAAGAAATAAGTTTAAAGAATTATATATTTTAAGATTAGATAATGAACAATCATACATAAAAATGTGACATGTGTCTGATGATATTTATACACTTCGAGCAAAAAATAAAGAACTACTTAAGGGATCTAAAATGAGCGTTTATTGCATTTCGATAGTATTTTTTGTGGCACATGAGAGCACCTCAGACCTATCAATTGTTTTCTGAATCTGAAGCATGTCTTTCTGATATCAAATAATTTTCATTTTTGAAAATCACAATATAATACAAATTTTATGACAAATTATAAAAATTTGATATTTTTGAATTTTGATATATAACAGTCCTCGAAGTAAATTATATAAATCTAATGATATATTCTTAAAGTGTATGTAGCAGGAAGGAAAAGCCGACGATCAATTGAAAATTTTGACCTTTCATATTGAAGATATGGATTTTTTCCCAAAAAGACCTAATTATTTTTGGTGTTTTGGGAAAAAAAATCCATATCTTCAATACGAAAGGTCAAAATTTTCAATTGACCGTCGGCTTTTATCCCACCTACACCTAGGCCTACACTTTAAGTATAAATCATCAGATTTATAAAGTTTACTTCAAGTACTGTTAAATATCAAAAATATCAATTTTAATGATTTGCCATAAAATGTGTATTAAATTGTAATTTCAAAAATTCAAAATTATTTGATATCAGAATGACATTCTTCGTATTCAGAATGCAATTCGATATGTCTGATGTGCTCTAATGTCCCAAAATAAATACTGTCCAAACGTTCATACCCCAGCCCTTAACACGCGACATAAATAAATAGCCATATTTTATGAACGAACTGAATGTTGACATTGCGGACCAGGATTTGAAACAAGAACTGTTTTCAAAAAGAAAAAGCGGTTGGTATAAAAACATAGCGTGTGCTATCATGATATAAACTTCAAAATCTAAAAACACAAGTAAAGAAATAATTTAGGGCTGAAATAAATAAACAGCGTACAGCAGGTGCTATCTTGTCAATAATGATAAGAGGAACATGAAAAAAACCAGCAGAGAGCATGCACCCCAGTAAAGAGTTAAATAAAGCAAGGCAAAATCATAATGTGCAGGAGGCCTACTTTTCGGATGATATTCACAGAAACAAAAATAAAGAACTACGAGGGGGTATCCAAAAGTTTTTGACATCACCAAGAAGCGAAGGAGCTATATCGATGAAATTTTGTCAGTGCAATTACTGGTCCTTCTCTACATTATGGTCCAAAAATGGTCTCATAAGTATGTTTACTTTTTTTACAGGTGGCGCTAGATGGGCAGTAGGCGCATAACTTGTAAAATGGTGAAAATTGAGTCACGCAGCGTGATTAAGTTCCTGCATTTGAAGGGTTAGGCCTACAATGCTCAGAAAATCTATGATGAAATGAAAGCTATCCGCTACGGTGATGATTGCTCATCATATGGCACTGTTGCTTTTTGTAAAAGGAATTTCCAAACTGGCCACATGTCCCTCACAGATGAGCCAAGAAGTGGGCGTCCATCACTTTCGGATGGTGCGCCACAGTGAAAAAACTCAAAAAAGTGGAGGATCTTATCATGAAAAGGTTATGCGCCTACTGCCCATAGCGCCACCTGTAAAGAAAGTAAACATACTTATGAGACTATTTTTGTCAGTGTAATTACTAGTCCTTATGTACATTATAGTCCATGTGCAATATGACTTAATGTAATACATTAGAAAAGGCTTAAAAGGCAACTATTAGGCCCTGATTCATATTTAATCCTCATTTATATTTAGGCCTGTAAATTAGATTGTCTGTGTAAATTTAGCAGGATCCGACTTTTTATGACGACTTTCAAAATGTGTTACATTTCAGAAACACCAAGCTGTTTGTGAGGTGGCGTTAGCTGTATGGGTTATAGGTTGAACTTTTTACAATATTTCTGGAAAAAAAATCCTGAAATCCATATATATATTAATTTTTACAATGGATGTCGTCATCTGACCTTCTGCTTGCAGAAAGGGAAGTTTTGAAGAACTGAGTTGTTTTCCGGCCCCTGTCTGTACAGAAAGTCAGTGAGGGTTATTTACTGGTGTGCACCCTAAAAGGCCCTTGTCATAACCAATGGTGGCGGCATGATTTTTCCGTGCATGAGGTTTAGGCCAAATTAAATTATATGTCTAAACTTGAGGTTGCATGTGTAAAACATGGTCTTTTTTAACGCATGTTTGGGGTATTGAAATGATATTTTTTTGGCTTGCACAATCATGGTAAAGATCCATGTCATACATAAGAGATTATAGGACATACAATACTTGGTAGGCCTAATGATAATGCGTAAACTTTGTACCTGTTAGGGAACTGAAATCAGACTGAAAACACAAAGCGTCATGGGAGGCTCTGTCTCACCAGTTGCATTTACAAGGCCCTTGTTATAACCAGTGGTGGCGGATGATTTTTTCGGGGAAGGGTCACACAAGGTTCTGAACAGAAGCGTCACATACGGACCAACCCACACTACGAGAACCGCGAATGCCGAGAACCGCGAAAACCGAGAACCGCTCTAGTATCATCTGACGCCGAGCAATTTGAAGTGCAGTCTCAGACAATCAACACTTAACGTCAGTACAATGTGATATCGCAATTTTGCACCACACTTTTTAAAGTTGTATCGCAACAGGCTAATTTTGGGGTGCAAATTGCACTGCGATAAGGTTTATTTCAACGCTGAATAAAACACCCTTTCAGTGGTATTTGGTACATTATACCATGCCATATGAGATATATAAATGCATGGTCTGTTTTAGGCTAGGATATTTCAATTTTGCATTTTGTAGGCTAGGATATTTCAATTTTACATTTTGTCAATTTTTTTTTTGGTTTTCCCCGTTATCGTAATTTATTCGTATTTGAAAATTATTTATGAGGACTATTTAACGTGACACTGTTTTAAGGGGGTACTACACCCCTGGCCAATTTTTTGCCTATTTTTGCATTTTTCACAAAAATAATAGCACATTGGTGACAAGTAAGATATTTATATTATAGGGGCAAGGTCTACAGCTACTGTACTGAAAATTCAGCAATTCAAAGCAAGTAGTTATTGATTTATTGATCAAATATTGGTTTTCCCTCATTTTTGACTGTAACTCCACAACTGTTGTCTGTACTGAGATTAAATTTCCAGTGCAGTAGTTGTAGTCCTTGCCCCTATAATATACATATCTTACTTGTCCCTAATACGCTATAATTTTTGAGAAAATGCAAAAATAGGCATTAAAATTGGGCAGGTGTAATACCCTTAAGCTCATTATATAGGGAAATGTAAGTAAACAAATGTGAATGCCTTCCTGACGTACCGGTACAACATAATAACAGGATATGTTTCCTTTGTAACTTTACAAAATTGTGTTGTATAGCAGACAATATTTGATTAATTGTATCAGGCCATGTGCAGCCCTTTGCCATATTGAGTAATATTGACACTAGATGATGGATCACATCAAGGCAAATATACACAGTAAACTTTGCTATCATAATGTCTACTGTACCTTTGATGTGGGGTTGCCAAAAAGCTCCCAACCGAAACCTTTAGACATAAAACTGGGGCCCAATAAACCACCTTGATGTGTGGAACCATATGACTTCTGAAGTAAAAACCATTTTGGGCTACTTGTGCTGTACTTTAGTTGAGAGAGAAACCAGCAACCGTGTATGTTATCTGCTTGACACTCAAAGTGGAATTATCAGGAAAGCACATTTTGAATGTGTAAAATGATAATATGGGAAAATCCCTAAGGGAAAATCTGCATGGTACTCCACACATTGGAATCCACTCCTCATGCAGTCTCTTTTTATGGTTTTAATGTAATTTAATAGTTTAAAAAAGTTTACTTTAGTATCATGAACTTTGGATATTATCACAAATCACAATTTTTTGAGAGATATTTTTCATACATAGAGTTGTCATAATTTTTTTTTAATTCTCTGTGCTTGGAACTGGTGGAAGGAGAAAAAACATACCAAATGACCACCAGTTCCCAACAGTCGTGAACTTGAACAGTTACATAATAATCAATACTTGAGCAACAGGTACAAAAAGGGACAAAGATATCATTCACTCTCGCTCACATACAAAACACAAGCATGCCAGTTGTCATAATTTATTCATTATAATATTATGTGATAACAGATAAGATTTGTAGACAAGAAACATGGAAATATATACCTCTTTTGTATCTGTGACTGCAACATCAAACTTATGAGCAAAGAAGGATTTGAAAAAAAAAATAAAGAAATAGTAATAAAACGTTCATTATCTTTATCAAACAAAATATTATAATGGGGCATGTGAAGGGTTTTCACAGATCATAGCACATTTTATTCAGACCTATGTAATCAGTGCAAATGACCATGCAGGGATGCATGATTCTCATTGACATAAATAATTTCTGCTACAATGGGTTAAAATTGTTATTAGTCCATTTCAAGGTACACATTTGACATATTTCATCTTATTCTTAATCAGTTTGTTTAGCACCAATATCTAGGAAACAATATATTCTGAACGTAAAGCCACATCTAAAAATACAATTCAAAATCATTTTCACATACAAATAAATAAATAATTATTTATTCACTGATGTTATGTATGAAAAGATATATATTTCAAAATTTCACCTAAATATTGTGGGTAAGTATATTCCAACACACAACTCAAGCACAAATGGCAAAGTGTATTGAATGAACACTTTAAGTATGCTCTTGACTTTACAAGAGATGCTCAGAGCAGGTTCCTCCTACATGGGCAATAGACAGAGATGAGATAATGGAAATGTGAGATGACATGAGTACTTTGCATTCATTTGTCTTGGCAAGATAAATGTATTCCTTAATGGGTGTGCATATGATGCAAGTGTAATTGTATGCATGCCTGTGCTTTTATTTACTGTAACACTAACCAATTTTATGATTTGGTAGCTTTTATGGCATATTCAGTTCTTGCATTTTGTAGATTTTGTTAGTATTTAAAATCATCAATACTTGTGAGGTACCTAAAAGCGATTCATATGCCATTCACATAAAATATTATCAATTCACATGTATGGCAGTATTATGGATGGGAAAATGAACAAGCAGTTACTTTTATCCTTGGACATGTATAACAACAGATGGTGTGGTAACTGTAAGGTAATTACAGAATGTGGTTAATCAATGAAAATATTGGCATTATTGAATTATTAATGGTCAAAGCTGAATTTATAATATTAAACAAGGTAATCAATATTATCAGAATGAATACAAAATTTGCTGTGAAACTGCATCATTGCAATGACCATTACTTTTGCAGGGACTTAAGGTTACAAATTCAGAAATTCAATGTTATTTTAAATGGCAAAAATTCCAAAATAAATCGATATATCCACATGTATGTAAATGTGTTATCTATGCTCCTAGCCTAAATCATGGAATTTAAAAATACCTTACGAAACACAAAACGCAGTAAGTCATCGCCCTCAATTTGACACACTGAAGCAAAATGAGTTGGAGCTTGCTTGTAGTGTAATTTGATATAGGCCTACTCGTACATTATTTCATTGTATGTAGTAACATTAAAATAATCATATTTGTGATGCGATCAAGCAAAATCAGTCGGAATTCAGAAACATTGATTTTGAGATATAATCAAACAAAGGAAATATCTGATATTTCCTTTTGTTTCCTCTTGTTTTGGAAACTCTTTTGCTCCTGTCTTTAGAACTAGTTGCTCAATTTCAATTGGATTTTCTGCAAAATGCAGCTTTGTAAATGCTGTTTACTATCCTATAAGAAATGGAAAATTTAACATTTCCGAGTTCCGACTGATTTTGCTTGATCGCATCACAATTAAGGGATCGGATATCAATGTTTGCACAGTATTTTTTGTGGCACATCAGGCATATCGAATGGTACAAGGATGTAATATTAAGTAGTGGTATTGACACTTGAATTGGCAGTACATGTGTTTGTCATTTTGTTCATTTAATTCTGTGTCATTGCAGGGGTTTTGATGTATCCACCATGGTAGTTGTTCGCCATCTGGGATCCAAATCTGTTGACAATGGAGCTGAAGTAAACTCACCTACTCCCAAGAGGCCTTGCTATAGTCTCTCTGTAAGTATTCTGTTCCCAAGTTACCAATCATACAATCCTTCAATCAATTAATAAGTAGGATAATCAATCACTCAATCAAACAACCAACCAATCAATCGGTCAATGAAGATTGCACAGCTTATATTCCTAAATCGTGTATGCCGTAGACTGTTTATAAATCAAGCAGACAAAACCGGTTACACCCCGTCGGTCCGAAACACTATCAGTCCGAATAATGCTAACCCTAACCTTAACCATAACCCTAAAAATTCGGACTGATGGTGGTTTGGACTGACAGTGTTTTGGACTGACGGGGAGACCCCGATAAAACCAAGCATCTTCTGCTCAAGCCATACTTAGTCTTAATAGCCTGTACACATCACTGGCTGAGTTATCAACCAAATAATCATCTGTCTATCAAGTTTTGTTCATCATTTACTCCACCATCATGTCCTATCAAACTCACCCACTTATAATTTATATTGTGTTCTTTGAAAACTCTTTGGTGGCAGTGTTTTCTTGTGATCATACCCTATGCCCCAGCTGGTATCTCAGTAGAATTCAGTATGTGATTTGTGAAGAAGATGGAGGATAACTTGGATTCCACTCTCACAACATATGGGTGTGCAAACCTTTGCAACAATCACAATTTAAGTTATGGTGTGATTTTCATCAAACATTGGTGCCCATTACTGACAATCCAATAGGGTGGATTTCCCTTTTCATAATGCTGGTTTCATACTCTCCTGCCGCTTCGCCACTCAAACGCTAGCGGTGACCAGTGGCAAGCCGATATCGATCACTCCACCGCTTTGCCCAGGTGGCAGCATTGCCAGGAGATGAATTCAAGTCAACTTGGGATCGGCACTGCTCTGAGTATGAGAACAGGAAACAATTTTTGGTCATGCTGAGTGGCAACATAAGCTTTCAAAGTCATGCCACTGCCGCTCAGCGGTGTGCCACTCTGCTTGCAGAAAAGTACAAGCGGCATGATGAAGTGTTACGCCACTCGGCAGCAAGTGGCAGACAGTATGAAACCAGGCTAATTCTGAGCTTTGTGGTATCTAAAGTTCTTATAGCATTATGCATGAGGCTGGCTTCATGGAGTATTATGAGTTCATCTCCTGTAATTTCTTTGCAATGCAATCATGTTAATTGGTATATTCTCTTTCAGACCAATATGGTATCGGGTCGTGACAGGTGGTGGCATGAAATAATGGAAGGAGTCAGTGACCAGTGTGATACAGAATGGTTAGATGCTGAGGACCCTTTATTCATGCTTTACACAAGGTGAGGCACATCTGAAGCAGTATAATTTGTATGTATTAAACACCATAGCTAGTATGCGGTAATAGTTTGCAGTAACAAAAGTTCAATAAAAAAATTCAGGATGATTTTCAGCTCTATGTTGCGACCCGGTTTGTACTGGGTCTTATATGCATATCACTTGGTGCTCGAGGAATTGGAGACAATAATACACTTGTACTGATTGTTGATGAGTCCAATGCACTCCCCCTTGTGAGGCTTATGCATTGGACTCCTCAACATCTCAGTGTGCATGCATGAGTCCAATTTCTCAAGCAACAGGTGCAGGGCCTTAGCTAGCCACCCGTCTGGCCATCATTTTAGACGGCCAGTTTGCTCCTGACTGGCCTGGGACGGGCAAAATTAATGCCTTTGACAGATGCTATATTATAAATTGTATGTTTTGAGAAGCTAATTGACCTTTTTAGTAGACCCAATTTGTAGAACAAGGCCATATCAGCACATATTTGAACTCTTTGAACCCCCAATGGGCTATAGATGTCTGGTAAATGTTTTAAAGGTCAAATTAGGACAGGCAATTTTATTCAAATGACGGACAACCCTCAATTTCTAGCTAAGACCCTGAACAGGTGATATATCTTATGTGATTGTGGTGTATAAATCTGAGATTTTTGTATAACCCTTTTTAAAATTGATGTTGTCCTTTACACAGTGGTTCAACAGGTACACCCAAAGGTGTTGTGCACACACAGGCTGGATATCTGCTGTATGCTGCCACAACATTCAAGTATGTGTTTGACTACCATCCTGGGGATATCTATTGGTGTACGGCGGATGTAGGATGGATAACAGGTCATTCCTATGTAGTGTATGGGCCAATGGCTAGTGGAGCTACCTCAGTTATGGTATGTACAGAATTACCACAAAAACAGAACAAAATGAAGCAACTTGCGAAAATTGAATACTTCCCTAATCTAATCTGAACCCTGCAGCTCCAATATTCTCTTTAATTTTGATACTAATTCTGCTGGTACATGTAATCCTATTCCAATAATAACCTTATAAATCCTGAAGCCTGCACCAGGGCCCTGACACTGACAGAAGTATGTTACTGCGTGGAAGTGGCCATTGACCCTGTCATCGCGTATCCAGGAACTACCGGCTGCGTAGGCGCACTTGAATGCGCCCTATATGCGTTATTGATCGCGTAGGACGTTTGTGCTGGCGACGCGTTCGACCCCCCGTGTTGCCGTTAGCACCCCATGGCAGCGCCCATACGTGTGTCAATTTGTGGTTCGCGGGATCTTTTTTTTCAGGCTCTGTAGCGTGCAAATTTGGCTGGTGCGATTTTTACAGTGGGGGGCCTGCCTGCAGGTTTCAAGTCTCATATTCAAGACCCTTATTGTAATCTTGTTCTTATTGTAATCGCAATTCAATTTGAAGTGTGCACAAAACTTTGTAAACGCTCAAGCTAAAGACAGAAATTATCGTTTGATTTTGGGCCCTTGCCAGAGATACATTAATGGCCTCCATGAGTGACAAACCAAGATGCAATTTGAGTCGGTAATCTGTATAATATCTGTGATCATTGTACATGTATGTGACATGATACGCACCTATTCTGCTTTCAACCTACCATACAGTGTATTTACATGTAATATCATATCTGTGCATATTTTGGCAGTAGTTTCATATCAGCGGTGCATAGATCTATTAAAGCTAGGATTAAATGCCATCAGTAGATGTAAAAATATCCATGGAATTTAAATGCTATTGTTAAGTAATTTGCAATTTATACAAATATGTTAATTGGCTACTGTGCCTATTCATCCCCATTCATATGTTGATGTCTTCTTACAGTTTGAAGGCGTACCCACCTATCCAGATGAGGGACGTTGCTGGGACATTGTAGATAAATATAAGGTCAACAGTATATACACAGCACCAACACTTATACGAACGCTCATGAAATATGGTGATGCACCAATCAAGAAGTGAGTAGCGATCAATTGGGTTTTTTCAGGCCACAAGTTGTAGTGCCATTGGGCTATTCCATTTAAAATCCACACTACCCCTGTGGAAGATTTAGCTAACATCTGCCACAGAAGGAGTATCAATTTTGAATAGAATAGACAATTGGGTAACTTCCATTGGTGATACTCACTCCAGTTGTGGAAGATAAAGGTAAAGCCATAATACAGGTGGAGTATGGGTTTCAAAATGATTAACTCTGACCAATTATAGTTGAAAACCTACTCCCCCTGTGGAAGATATTTCCAAAATCTTCCACAGGGGTAATGTGGATTTTAAATGGAATAGCCCATTGCACAAACATAGTAAGCATCAAACCCATTAATTCTGAGTTGATTCTAATTTCTGAAATATTGCAATTTTTAAAACTAACCTGTTATAGTTTTTGTTTATTCCAATTTTTTAAATATTATATAATAAAAAAGGAGAAGCTTGATTTAGCCAATCCAATAATTATTCCATGCATTAGGCCAAAAAAAAATATTGTTGTGTTGCCCTCAAGTGGAAAAATGGGAAAGTTGGGTCGGCGGTCGGATTTCTTTTTTTTCTTTTTCTTTTTTTTTTTTTTTTTTGATTTTGGGACCCCTCAAATTTTAAATAATGCTTCTTCAATTAGGGGACATTTGTCAATTTTGACTTCTGGATACCTGTTAGACATCAATTAAAGACTAGTCTTTCAATATAATATTAATTTTAAGTGAAAAACATTGATTTTTTGAACAAATCTGTCAAAATCATCATTCAAAAAAAAAAAAAAATTGCGACCCTGATTTTTCAGGATTTAGGACCGGACGGTTGAGGGCAACACAACAATTTTTTTTTTTGGCCTTATACCATATTGTCTCCTATTTTCTTTTCTTACAGATACAGTCGAAAGTCCCTGCGTGTTTTAGGTACAGTAGGAGAGCCAATCAATCCAGAGGCATGGCTATTCTATTATCATAAAATAGGAGATGGTAGATCCCCAATTGTAGACACATTCTGGCAAACAGAAACAGTAAGTATGCACCATTTAATTCGGTGCAAAAGAGGCAGGGAGCCTGGTACAGTTCAGTGGTGAGAATTTTGATATTTGCTGACAATGAAAAAGTGCCATCATTCATTTTCCCACTTGTTAGTAAATGTGGAACTTCCAAGCTATGATAATATTTATACAATGTTTACAGCAAAGGTTTTGCCAAATTAAAAATGGGATGTTTTTAATATGGCCACCCTGTATAAGCCAAGAAAATAAAGAGACTAGTCTCAGAAACCGACAACATGCTTAGCTATGTTAATCAGATTTGTTGTATAACGCTATGTGATCAGCCTATTTAGAAACCAGAGATGCCACTTTTCCGATTTTTATCGAATTCCGATTTTTTAGAAATCCTAACTAAAATTCCGATTTTTTCTTGGTTAAAATTCTGATTTTATTATTTTTTATTTTTTTCCCGAACGGAGCACCTTTTTTTAAAAAGAAATTCTTGTTAGAATCGGCGAAGTGAAATTTCCATCTCTTGATCAATAATACATGTCGTTGGATCGCACTACGTATGTACGCAATACGTTCCTTCCGACTCTTGGAAAGAGACTGTTTGCATACTTGGTCTCGAGTACAGACTCGAAGCTGATACCGGAGTATATGCGGCAACCGGCAAGCAATGAGCGAGGCTACGGAACTGATTGAAAATCGAAGTGAAAATTGACAGTGAAGACTGTCGTCAAAAAAATGAATTTCGTCACTCGTGACGACGATTTGGCAGAGATTGAAAAGGATATATGAGACAGATTTAATTGGCAGTGGTTAGAGGAGAAAGATATAAACGGAGACTTCTTCTCTACGTACGTGAGAAAACTGAAACTTCCAGATATGTAAGCTTATAAATAATACTTATTAAATATTAATAGTCCATGAGTCAATGCATGACATGTGGGTACAACTCTTCCGAATTTTGCAGTTTCGCAAATCACTGTAATCATTCTTGGAATGTATTTAACCCTCAGAAATGGCCTCTCCTGTAGCTCTAAATGTACAGAAACCCCCTGGACCCCACCAGGGGCCCTTGAGCGGGCCCCTGGACCCCCGGCCGTGAGGGGCGATACACCGGTCGCCTTTTCAGATTTTTTTGTCAACTACTGGTGGCATCTCTGAGAAACTGTTTTTAGTAAAAAATGGTTCAGAAATGCATTAAAAACAAAAATCCTGCATACGTGTAGCACATGTCTTTTGTTCCCAACTCAAATAAATCGCAATTTACCAAGTCAAATTACTTCTTCTGATAAACCTGTTTTGTTGTTGTTTTTGTAACACATCCTCAGGCTTTTATATTCTGCTATATATTTTTATACTTAGTGTATCATTAAAAGCAATAATGTTTAATTTATTATTTGAATTCAGGATTTTTTAAATGATTTACACTAATTGTTACCACAATGATTTTGTTTTTCAGGGAGGTCACACTATGACCCCATTGCCAGGAGCAACACCTCTTAAACCAGGATCATGTGTAAGTCATGTGTAACATTACAAAGTAAAACAGTAAATTAATGGAGATTATTTGAAAGTGTGTTAAATTTTATACTATGGGTTTTAAGTCAATTATCTCGCATAAGTTTAAGATTGTTGTATACAAAACTTCAAGACTTTGATGTAATATTTTTTGAAATCTTGTTACTAACAGTATATCAAATTCTGATTTGCTTATAGAAATATTTTTATTGAGATTTAATCTGGAATGAATTTCAAATTGAAACTGTATTAGTAATAGTAACAAGTTGCATATATATATACAGTTATGGCTGTAGGAGGTTGCCGATCAAACATCAGGTCAATATAAAAGCCAACATGAAAAAGCTGCCAACCATAGCAATTTGCCAATCAGACATTGATGAATGCCAACATGATGAAGCTACTAGTTGGCAACTGGCAGCCTCTATGTCATTGGTGGCTTCCAAAGTAAAGCAGATCAAAATCTCATATGAAAATAATGTTTTTAGCATTCTTGCTATCCATTGACCCCCATACAGACATTCCCATTCTTTGGTATAGAGCCTGCTGTTGTCAATGACAAAGGAGAGGAATTGGAGGGAGTATGTGAAGGCTACTTGGTAAGTAGAAATTATTGGTTTTATTCATGCAGTCATGTCAGTTAGTGATGTATACTCAGACCTGCCAACCTACTGAAGTCAGAAAGAGGGTCATTGAGGCCAAAACCTTGTACATATACACAAACCAGGTACTGACAAATTCAAAGATTTGAGGTGTGCATAGTGCAATACTTTCAGAATTCAGGAAAGGTTTTGCAGATCTAAATTTATCACAATAGATGAAAGAGAATGCTATAGCAAAATTTAACTTTGCCATCACTGAAATTTTCAGAAAGCATGACTGTCCCTCTTTTTCACTTTGGAAAACCCCAAATGAGGGACAGTCCCTCAAAATGATGGACAGTTGGCAGGTCTGTATACTGCACACAAAAAGTATCTGTACGCTTAAACCAAAAGCAGTATCTCAAAGACAGTAAACCTAAATTACCTAATAATGTAGTCAATAGATAGAGAATTTTGTTCTGCGTATTTTGATACCTGATTCGGCATGAAGCGACTTTATTTTCCCAACTTATACAATGTACCAATTTGAATGAAAACAAGAGCATTTCAAAAGTGACAAAGGTTTACTAGGACTATGGAATAAACTTGCCCCTGCTATTATTGAAGAAGAGAACCCGGACTTTATTATTATTCATTGTGCAACGAACGACCTGTCCAGATGTTATGTGAATGAGTGCCTTTCTATGTATGATAGCCTTTTGTCAACTATTTTTGTATTCAGACCTGCTATCTCTTCATTGACTACCCAAAGGAACAAACGACATTGTGCGTGGATAAAGGAATTTAATGCGAGACTTTATGACATGTGTTATGCCAAGAACTTGAATTTCATAGACAATAGGAATATCACTTTGGATCATCATATTGCAACTGACGGATTACATTTATCACGATTAGGAACAAAAATTCTTCAAGAGAACTATTTGTCTTGTCTCAGTAGTGTATTTACATGGACTATTCTCTCGTAACACGCTAATTATGAGCACGTCAAGTGAGTGTTGATCTGTCACGCTGTAATGAGCCCGTCTCAAGATATTGCACAATGCACTCATTGAAACCATAATTGGTTTATATTATTTTGTAAATGATGCAAGTTTTCAAGAGACCCAAACCATAGTAATGTGATTTGTGTTACTTGATCAATGTTCCAGATATTCAAGAAACCGTGGCCAGGAGTGTTGATGGAAATGATGTTGTATACATGTAAATCATAGTAATGTGATTTGTGTTATTTTGTCAATGTTCCAGGTATTCAAGAAACCGTGGCCAGGAGTGATGAGGACTGTGTATGGAAATCATCCTCGGTATGAGGGCACATACTTCAAACAATTCCCTGGTTACTATAAGACAGGAGATGGTTAGTTAAACTATTATGGCCCCTCACCTTTGTTTCATAACCACTTAGGTATAGGACATTTTTTGTATTAGCTATAGCCCCCTCTCCAGATGTATTTAATTATATTTGTACTTGCTCAAGTAGCATTTTGTGCAAATTTTATTACACAATTTGTTGCCGTTCTTTTTTAATGAGCATTTAAGTGCCTAAAATGGCCTAAAATGAGGCTATAGCGCCCTTTCCAGCCTTCTCTATAAATATTAATCACCATAGACTTGAATGAAAAGGTCCATAAAAAAAGAACAGCAACAAATTGTGTAATAAAATGTGCACAAAATGCTAATTATGCAAGCACGAATGCAATGTACTAGTTTTCGTGACGGGGCTATACGAAATATTTTTTATGTATTGTATGTATGGTCTTTTCAAAAATAAAATGTCCATCTTAAGGCCAGAGTAATGGAAGACACATTCGTTCATGCCCGAATTTGAGATTTCTTGATATTTATCAACACTAAGATGTATTCTTTCACTTGAAACTGATAAAATACAACTTGCTAATATTTACTCGTATTTTTGCTTGATTTGTTTCACTCTTTTCAACTCTAAAAAGTCACATGGCTCAAGACAGCTTAGTAAATTGGCGGGAAATAATGAGTCAGAAATGCGCGAATGCGAAATATTTTGATTAAGCTTACGATTCGCTTAGCGTGACGTGGCGCAACTCTCATGGCGTATGTCCAACGCAGTCTAGGCGCTTTTCGGTTTGTTGTTCACGCCAGCAAATGTGGTGTAAACAAAACAAAAATTTGCAGTCAAAATGCCACTTAGATTTTTTAATTATTTTGAATTTTGGCGCACTGAAAGCAGACATTATAGATTTATTGGTGCAAAAAGATGCATATTTAGACCATGCACCAGATACAGCTTTTACAAGCGTGAAAGTCTTACCGTTTTAAAATATAAGGACGTTTTGTGCATAATTTTGACATTTTTTTACTAAAACATCGATTTCTCAGAGTTCACTTTTGACAATATTGCACGATTTTTGTGACAAGATAACTCGAAAAATATGCAAGCAAAAGGTAAACTTTTGCACTATCGTTTAGAGTACATCAAAGCCTAGGGAAGGTTTTCTCATTTTTTCAAAATATTTGTTTTAAACAAAAATATACACCATTTTGTGCAATTTTTAGCTTAATAGAGTGACAAAATTGCTTTTTTCACATGTTTTTTTTCAATATTTCGAAAAAAGAGACAAATTTCAAAAAAATAAAAAAACCTTCCCTAAGTTCATGTCTCTTCTTTATGAAAAGCTAACTAATTTTTACTCCGAACGGATTTTTTTCTAAGTTGTCACAAAAAAATTGGGGTAAAAAAGTGAATTTTTGTGATTTTTTCAAAAACTCGAGATTTTTGAACAAATCTGACATCACCATGGGATTCCTTGACTCATTTCCTTTCCAAAAATGTATAGTTTTATATACTTTTGACATACAATTCAGAAATAATGATGCTTGAAAAGGTCCATGTTCTCTCCCATTACACTGGCCTGTAAAACATAGGTGCCCTGTGCATCATGAGAGAGCAGTGTTTAAACACTGAATGATTTACCCAATTATGTTGTAATAATTGTCTGCACTAAGAGCCCTAGGTTATACCTGATGTACATGTATAATATGTATGGCTCTTATTGAAATGCTACTACAAGAAGGTGCTCAGAATATGTGCTCCTTCCTGGGTTCAGAATTATTTGGGAGAGGGCATTAGTAAATCCTGGGTGATTATAAACACTGGACAAACATTGATCAGACGTGCATCCTTTACTAGCTAAGTGCGATGCACTGCAAGAACAGTCCATATATGGAGATTGGCTTTAGATAATGTAATAGACCTAAGACCGTTGGCTGCTTTGGTTCTTGTTGAATGAAAGTAACATGAGAATCAAGATCAATTTTGGCAAGATGTAGAAGAAGGGTTGCCACCCAGAAGGCATGTTTAGGATTAGGATAATGGTTGGACTTAGAAAGATTGGGTCTGAATTAGGGATTTAATCATGTTTCACCGTTGTTCATCACCGATTAACAACGATGCGTTTGCGTCATCTGCGTGGTTTACTTCGCGAGGGCAGCTTTAGCTGCCCGAGCGAAAGTAAACCACGCAGACGCGCCGGACGCGAAGTTGTTAATCGGTGATGAACAACCGCGTGAAACATGATTGAATCCTTTCAACCACTGAAACAAGCTAAAGATGTCTAATTTACATAATTCTTTCATTCAGAATGTCTGTTTGTCATTGCCACTCAACCTTACAAGAAGATCGCAGTATTTCTCTGTTGATATCAGCAATAAAACTAAAGAATAAAGCGGTAATATTTAGCTGCTTCCGCCAACATAAGTGAGTTTATGTTTACGCATACGTTCCAGGCATGACAAATTTTACGCTCATGTGTAACGCCAGCGTAACCTTGCGTTCAGCAGATATCGCTATACGCTTACTGCAAAAGTGTGTGTTCACGGATTAACAACGGTTGGCTCCTGTACAAAAGTATAGGAAGAGTTGTTGAATTAAGAGATTAACATCAGGGTGGATTAGAGTTCAGATTAGTATTGGGGTAGTATCATTTGGTCTCAAGTAACTCTGAAATTCATGTCAAGTGTTGATGATATAATGTCAATTACAGGCAAGATATGGTATTGTCAATTGTATAAAATGACAAATTATAGCTCCACTTTTTTTATTTATTTTTTTATTTGAAAACACTTCTTCTCCCCAGGCTGTCGTCGAGATGAAGATGGGTATTACTGGATCACAGGCCGTATGGATGATATGTTCAATGTGTCAGGTCATCTACTCAGTACAGCTGAGATTGAGTCGGCACTTATTGAGCACCCAAAGGTAGCCGAGGCAGCGGCCGTGGCTTACCCGCACAAGACTAAAGGGGAATGTTGCTATAGCTTTGTCACACTTATAGAGGTAAGTGATAAGGGCAGGGCACTATTTTTTTCATACATCATTTTGGTACATGTTTTACTTTTTTTCAGTAAATTTTGCTTTAGTCTATGTTAAATTATAAAAAATTGAAAAAAATGTACTAAAAAATTATTGGGGTATTGAGATTTAGAGTAGCAGCATATCTAGCGCTTTTTCCCAGATGGGTACAGACCCAGAGCAAAAAAGTAACAACAAAATTGACTCAAAGCGGGGAAAAAGAGAGGGAAGGTGGAAAAATAGAAGAAAAGGGGGAAAAGAAAAGGGGAGGAAGAAAGGGGAGATAAAAAGGAGGGGAAAATAAGGAGGAAAAAGAGGAGGTGGGAAAGGAAAATTTATAAGATATCACCCACCTGGAGAAATGAGACTGAGGGTAGCCATGATGCCACCTGTGGCTTATAAAAGATTTCATATTAATTTAAGATTTATGATTGGGTAATCAGGACAGGGGAAAGGAGGGGTATTGACTTGAGTACAAAACTCATTCTGTCAAGTAAACCATGCTTCACTTTAACACACAGATTTGGGTCTTGCGATTTGGCTCATAAAAGAATAGCTGAAGGATTTTATTTAAAAAAAAAAAAAAAAAAAGTAAGACACTCTGAGATTGTGGTTCTTGACAGGATTGAAGAAATCTAGTTTAGGGAATGGCAAAGTCTGGGGTTGCTTTCGGCTGTCAACAATTGGGGCATTTTAATGGCCCAATTTTAATGCAACATACTTAAAAGTATGTTGCAGGGGTGTATCCACATAGGAGCATCTGGCATAATCATAACCCCTCCCTCCCTCCCTCCCTCCCAAAAAAGAGAGAAAAGGAGGAGAAAAAAGGGGAAAAACAGAAGAAAGAACAATAAAAGAAGTAAAGAACTAAAAGCAATGATAAGTGATTTGCATAAAAAATAGATTCCTATTTAAATGTTAGTTTTCACTGATCACATTGTCCCCTTTAAATTTCAAGTTAATAAATGAGGTAAAACAAAGAAAATTGCTATTTCATTCCAGCACCTACAATGTGTGTATTAGCTCGCCAATCGTAGTAAATGTATTATTCATTGGAGCTTCACGCAGTTGGGACGCATAAATAAGACGTACGACAAATAGCAATATGCACACAGTTTATACATCACTTAATCAATGATACATATACACATGAGCTCATACGCACGAGACGTTGTTAGCCATCATTCGATGGGTGAACTCGGAAAAAAACCGGAGATCTCCCACGCATTGAATATAAAAACTTATAATTTTACTGTAATTAAAGCACTTCTTACTTCTTTTATGTGGTATTTTAGTACACAATTGGACATTACAATCATGCAAAAAGTAGAAATTCAAGAAAAATTGAGGGTGTTGCTTTAAGGGAAAATACAAGAATACCAGAGCCCATCTACACTAATTCTCTACTGGGTCACACTTTATACATATTCTATATTAAGTTTCATTCTCACCAAGTTCATGAAAGCTTGGAAACTGGAAGAAGTCTTTTGAAATTTACATTCCCCTTCCTAACTTAACTATTGTGGGTTTTTGTTTTCATTCCAGGGAGCTGAATTCAATGAAACTTTAATATCAGAATTGAGGAGTCACGGTGAGTCATCAATAATATTGAACTTGTAGAATGTCTTATGCGGCCCATACATTATCAAAATATTGATCAATATTGGGGACCCTAGATACAAGAGTGGATACAAAATCTACCATTGAACACGCACAATGGTAGATTTTGTATCCACTCCTGCACTTAGGGTCCCCAATATTGATCAATATTTTGATCGTATGGGCCGCATAAGAAAAAGAAATGAGTAAAGTGAAGTATCTCAGACCTTCTTTTCCCTTGAATCAAGTTTGAATGATTACACTTGCTGAACAAAAACTTCACCATGTTGCTTTATGGGGTGGAAAATGATGCAAGACTGTAATGTTTTGCAATGCACCAGTACACTTGTTTGGTTAAATTTGTGTCAAATGATATTGTGTAATGTGCATTTATCATTGGTTGGAAACGTACCGAGTTCTACATGCACAGACCTTTCTTATGCTCATCACTCGGTCCAAGATGCGAATTTGAATTAGATAACAGCATTTTTTTAAATGTAGGCCTACATGTTAATATATATTCTTATTTCAAATCCAATCTGATATATTTTCAGGAAAGATGTGTTTGTGTTGTGAGCACCACAAGAAGTTTTAAAAAACTTATTGGAAGATGAGAGAAAATAAAAAATAGTTAAGATGCCATGAGAATACTGATACTGATGAATATATTATTGCACACTATATATTGTAATTAACCAATGTTGAATATAATTACCAATAGGAATTTCTGTTATTATTTCCTTCCAGTAAGAACCAAAATTGGACCATTTGCTGCAGCAGAGGTCGTCCACAACGCACCGGGTCTACCAAAAACACGCTCAGGAAAGATCATGCGCCGTGTGCTTCGCAAGATCGCTAAGAACGACCACGACCTCGGCGATGTTTCAACAATGGCAGATTCATCGGTGGTGGATGTTTTGTTTGCAAACAGACCGGATGTTAATGTATAAATATGGTATAGATTATACTTTTGAGAGTTGGGTTATATTAATCTTGTAATTAACTTTTGAAAGTAAATAAAAAATAGTTGGTGTAATTTTTTTATGGGAAGATTAATCTGATACGCACAAAATGAGGTATTTGGGTTATACTAATCTTGAAAATGATGTGATCCCAAAATGGTTGGGTGAACATTTTATTAGAATATTTTCTGATATGCATAAAATGAAAGCCTCATATTCGGGCAAATGTGTAACCTCGCCTGTTACACATCATATCAGCTAAGTTAGGCTTGAAATATACATCCAATTTATTTTTTCTATAACAGTATTGTTTCTGATTTTAACCATAATTCACCTGTTTGCGACAAGCAGTAAACTGTTAAATGGGAAGAGAAGACAATTTAAAAATAGGGCCAAATTTTTTGTTTGTTTGATAACTTTATTATTATGTGATTAATTTGTGCTTTCTTGAAATGTAAAGGTTGTAGTACTGCAGGGGTGTTTACTATATTGGTACTTGTTCACTAACACTTGCTTGCTTAGAAAAACGGCACTTGTTAGCCCATACACAGCGTAAACATCCAAGTGGGGTTCTGATTGGCTAATTGAATCACGTCATGAAAAACATCAACACCTCATTCACTAACCAAGCCATGTAGCGTCTTGTGATCTGTCTTTTGTTGCAATAAACGGTGCATGTTAGTCAGTGCAAGAGCATGTGCAGCTTTTATAATGAGAATTTTCTTATGTATTTCATTATATTTGCTCACTTTTTATCCACCTTTGACTTGTTCAGATCAGATCGCATCCCATATTATACATGTGGACACCATAAACACCCCTGAGTACTGTAAATTACTATATGCTGTTATTTTTGCATTCAGACTTTTTTGTGATTTTGAGGTATTGTGCGAGTTGTTTATTTCACAGAATTTATATGAAGTATAATATAACTTATATTTTTGCATGTTGTTATTTTTACCCCTGCATGCCCACTTGCAAAATTCGTGAAAATAAAACCGTCGCTAAAATAGCAGCATATACACTAAAACTTAAATCAGATGAAGAATACACATGTACAATGATCAAATAAACTTTTTTAATTAATGTATGCAAATCCAAACTCTTTCAAAAGTAGTAATCGAGGTTAGATGTTGAGTTACGTTTCAGCCGTAGTAAGTGTGTGTGTGAGAGAGATACACATGTCCCTGTAGTTTTGTTGTGGGTTGGCCATAGTCGCTGTGTTGGCTAACAGTAGTTATGATGAGAGAGAGAGAGCTAATAGAGCATCAATATATTTTTGTGTATAATTTTAATTTGAGGCTGAAAACAAAGCCGATATAGTTTTTCAAAATGTGACCTGTCCCCAATGACTTCCCCTTATCAAGTCAGATGTTAAATTGTAAATCAGACTTGTAAAGACAAGGGGATGAGGTTGATGGTGATGTGTCAAATGGTGATGTGTCAAAAAAGAAGCCTGAATAATTCAGATTGTTTGTAGCTTACAAATAAACCAGTCCATTGAAACAAAGTCTGCACCATCTCTATAATATGTGACCCTCAGCACAACTGAGCCCTGAAGTCGCCAATCATCATTTTTGAGATATTCAACCAAAATATTCTGCTTGAAATTAGCTTTAAAATGATGTATATCATGTCTATAGTACTTAACATATACATGTAAGAAGTGAAAAATCAATAAAACAGTCAATAAATCCTTTGTTTCCTAATATATTGTTTGTTGTTAAGTTCGATGGAGCATATCTCAATAGTGGCACAGGCGACATCCGGGCTCAGTTGTGGAGGGGAGTCACATATGTATGATTAATCAAGGGCCTAGTGCATAAGCATGTAGGCTTGATATTACATTATGAGATTATCAATTTATTTTTATTGTTTGGAAATCAGAAGTGTTTCAACTCACTGTTGCTTTTCAAAAGAGCCAGTTCTTTATTTTTAAATATGAATAATTATGAAAGATGTTGAACGTTCCAACCTGCTGTGCTTTTCAAAAAGAGCAAGTTCATTTAAGATGATTATTGATTAAAAATTATGTTGAACAAAACCAAAAACAAGTGCAAACATTTTGTTTAAGTAAAAAATGAATGTAAGGCCAAATGTGTCTATTAAATGTAATAGATATTTAAGGTATAGTATTTTCTTTCTGGGGCAACTGCTGAATTTAACCAAGAGATGCTAGACCTATTTCAAAACAAACCGAAAACTAACTCTTACACAAGACCAAAGAGTAGCCCAGCAGTGTGTGCTATATTTAACAGTTTTTCTTTTTCTTTGTTTTTCAAGTCGGTGAAGTCAGAGCATGCTTCAGATGTTGCTATATTTGAGTGTATGTTCCTTCCTTCTATATCATGCAGACTTCACTGGGCCATGGGTGAAGAAAACAAAATTTAGGTGAAGGCAGTTTTGTGACATAACAAGCAATGCTGCACTGTAAAAATCCTTTTGCTACTTCATTGGATATAAGAATTCCAAGCACATTGCATGTTCAACAATTGGTCTATGTATGTTGTGTAGCAGGCTGCCTGCATATTCTAGCTGTATCTGTCAAAGTTCTGAGTTGGGAAGACTTTTTTATGTATATATTGTTGTGTATATTGTTGATGAACTAAAACCAAAATCTGCATGCTGATGTACACATATTGTGTAGTACTTTTTTTTTTTTTTGAGGCAGTGACATTAACACTTGCAAGTGTGACACACCTACCAATATACACCAGGCACAAAAAGAAACTCGTCAGTTATATTCATCCTTGCTGTTCAATAACTTGATAATTTTGGATTATTCTGAAATATACATTTTGTTAATTTAATTGGACCTTCCTTTCTCATTTGACACCCTGTTCGTGAACATTGAGCAAGAATTGACCAAGATATGCGCCTCCAAACTCTCAAACCCCAAAATGAAAAGTTGCAATTTTAACGATTCAATTGTGCCTGTTACACCGTGTGCTTTATTGATTGGCCCGTGGTGCTTGTCTGCAATACAACGACGCATTCCCATTGAAAATCGTTGAAAATGCAACTTTTGATTTGGGGGTTTGAGGCTTTGGAGGCGCATATCTTGGTCAATTCTTGTTCGCTTTTTTACTTAACAGGGTGTCAAATGAGAAAGCAAAGTCCAATTAACAAAGTTATTGAACAGCAAGGATGAATATAACTGACGAGTTTCTTTTTGTGCCTGGTGTATGTCATTGTGTGTGCATGCTGCAATCACTGATAGGGCACTTTAAGGCACAATCAGTGATTGATGTACCAAATATTTGTGCCGAATTGATCCACCAAATGATCAACAAGCATTAGTAAGTCCATTTGATGAGATAAGAGCTCACACCTATTTCATCACACATGGTACTCATTCTATGAAAACCAATGGATATCTCCAGCATGAGTGCATGCTTGTGTTCTTATGTTAATTTAAAAGCTTGGTTGCCAAATCTGATAGCTACACATGCACTATAGGCAAAATAACTAATTCTCGATCATGAGAGGTTGTACCTTCTGCGTTAGTGCACTTTTCATAAAATAACATGATCGCGAGATCTACATTGCCGAACCTTGACACTGCCTAGCAACGTCCGTGTGATTGGTCAGTTCTCAAAAGCTGTGTCTGCACCATAAATGCTGGTCTTTGCGTAGTACGCTCGACGCAAATACCTGTGCATACCCAAATTGGTTCTCATGATCGAGAATTAGATATTTTGCCTATATTCTTGTGACATGTAAGATTTTAGATTTATTAGATTGCTTTCACATTTGCCAAATTGATTTGCACATCCACCACAAAGGAGCTGTTATGTCTGCAAAATTAATTCTGTGATATGGTCCTTTGAAACTTTTGAATGAATAAAAAGAAAAACAAGGGATGTCTCAACTTATTTTTGATTTTTTACTACCTCTAACTAGCAATATGGGCAATATATCATTGTGAAGCTTATTTTGAGGAGACTTTGCCTGTCCAATATCTCAAAAAGTGAAAATACTGAAAAATGTTCCAAAAATGCCAAAATCTGAATTGTTTGTAGCAAATCACTGATAGTCCCTTTACTATTGCTGCCTGGAGAAAATCTAAGTGTAGATGTAGTTTGCTGCAATGGCCATTGGTGATCAATGCTTTTTGTATTATCCTTTTTATAACTTTTTTATTGTCTATCCTTTAACTAATATGAAAATTTCAATCACGATTTGCATGTGTTTCTATGTATACTCAAATATCAGGGAAATTTGATTTTTTGCAATAGATATACCTTTTGTTGATTTTTATATAGTTTCCTAATGTTCAGATTTCGTAACTATTTCTACTTACAGGGTAACCCTGTAATCAGTGTTCAAATAGTGGAAAAAAGAAAGTTGTGTGACGGACAACCTTGAGGTCTGTTTATACTATGCCGCAATTGCTTTGCGATGTGTTGCGTTGCCGCACTACATCGTACTGCATTGCGGTATCGCAATCAAGTTAAATGTAACTTGGAAATGCAACAAGTTGCATCGAGTTGCGGCAAAGAGTTATCGATATATTGGCAACGCAATTGCAAGTCTTGGGCAATATTGAACACTGCTTGTAGTGGTGACAGTAATCAGAAATATATGCACACATTGTAATACATAGCTTGTTTATTCCATCCATAACATTTCTCTATAGAAGTTAGAGGGTAGAGATAGAGGGTATGCAATACCACGTCACACATGACAGAGTTATCCTCATTTAAATAAAATTCTGTCCTCCATAAGGTACCACGGGAAAATTCGCATGGTAATACAATAAAACGTGTGATAGGTATGAATGGTTGTGGAATCGATCTAGAGACCTGTCCCTCTGTCATCTTAACGTATCTTAGAACTGTCCTCCAGCATGGCTGCCATTTCAATTGTTACTCCGTTCGGTTGGTTTATTGCATACACTCTATACCTCTCCTGAGAGCCATTTCAGATGTTATAAACTTGTCAATTATGTGATTATACCAGTAGGGCTTACCTTAGAGGCTTATGGATTGCAAAATCATGTGATAACACTTCACAATGCTGAATAAAGCATAATGCAGTATCAGCTAAGCGGCACAACATGTGTCCCATTGAAAAGCATTGTTACACTATCTGGTAGTCCTCTATAGACCACTTGGCATCTGACGTCATTGCCCGGCAGTATGCGCGCGCATTATGGCAATTTCAATTGTTCTTTGCCCTGCAGTGTGCGTACGCATTGTAGTCTGCTAAGGGCACGTGCATTTTAAATCGCCCGCCACATTTCATATAGTACAAGAAAGCCATTGAACAGTGTAGCGGCTCGTTCGAGCATATCGATAGACGAGTCCCTCGCCTTTGTTGATAAACAGTGATGTCAAGTGGTCTATACAATCAGCACCCACCTAAATGGCAGGTAACTTTGCTGTTGGATCGTTACAATTTCAGAAGTCTCCATCCACTCCTTGGTGGGTTAGGGAGTGTTCAGAAATACTTTGGTGGGGGGGCTGGTAAAAAGGGAGGGGGCCAAAAAAGTTTTGGACCTTAAAAGAGGGGGGACCAAAAAGTTTTAGGTGGTAGGAAAGGGGGGACAAAAAGTTTTCCACTTTAAAACCCAAAATTTCCGCGCGCTTCGTGCGCATTGAGACCCTCTATATCACTTTTAACATGGGCAAGTTTAGGTTTTTGGTGCTTTTGTTTGAAAAAAATGATGGCACTTAGTGTATACATATCTATTACATGCAACATCTGGGTTGGTCTAAGAAATACTGGCACTTGTTATCATAGAATTTTATATCTCTTCAAAGTAGGCTACAAACATGATTTATGTACCAATCTGATCAAAATATAACTAAATCAAGAATAATGTAAATAAATTGGATTTCTTTGCACGTAAACTGCCCACTTCAGTTGACTATTTCTCATTGCAAAATTATTTTGTACACATAAGCCCATGGATAGATTGACCATAGGGCAGAGTGGGCACAGGCCCAGGTGCCACAGTCTTTGGGGGCCAAAACTGATACCTGTGTACATTTGCGTGACCAAATTAATCTCATATTTGACCATTTTAGCTTTTTGCATAAATTAGTTCCAATTTTAACAATATATTTGACCATTCAAGCTTCAATATGACCAAATTTGTGTGCGGTTCGCGCACATTTGTACTATCATAATAGCCACGGATCCAAATTATGCTGATGTGCCTGTGAACCTCCAAATAATTCTGTTTCATTTATCCCTGTAAAATCCCCGGGGTAAAAGATATCAGATATGTAAGCAACCTGATTTGGGACAAATCTAAAATGAAAATTTCCTTGTGCTTGTATTTCATGCGCAATTGTCCCACCGGGAATGTTTCAAACACATTTGCCTCCCTCAATGACATGTGACTCCAGATACCACACCACTGGTAAGTATAATGTTTGTTATACGATAATGTCAAAAGAGGGGGGTCAAAAAAGTTTAGCGGTCCATCGAGGGGGGGTCAAAAAAGTTTTCGAGTGAAAAATTTGAGGAAGACCAGCCCCCCCTACCAAAGTATTAATGAACACTCCCTTATAATCTTTAATCAGTGTATGTAATCTACTCTGGCTGGCTGGTAATTGCTGTAGTCTGCCTGGTAACTTTTGAGAATTACTTGCACCCAGACTGTCAGTTGTTGTCACATCTATATCTGCCCTCCCAAGTAACCATGCAATCTGCCTATAATTAACTAAACAGATCCACTGCTCAGTGCTAGAAGTGATTAAGTGCAATAGCTGCCTTGTGAACATTAGGGAATGTGCACTCAGTATATTTTACTCATCTACACATGGCAGCTATTGCACTTGAAAGGTATTTTTGTGAACAATCTGCTCCAAAGTAAAATGCAGAATGTCGAGTAAATAATATTGCCGATACTGTCATTTTATTCTGTACTGATTCTAAAGTAAAACCAATTATCTGCTAGTAGTGAACCAAACAGATACTACATTTTTACTACCTGGGAGAGCAGATAATTATGTTAAATTGACTTGACCTGAGGAAGGGCTTTGCAACTACTGCAAATTTGCAGTGTCATTACTACCACATTCTATATGTGACACGATCTGGTCCATGGGGGCCAAAGGCGGCAAATTTGAAACTGAGGTAAAAGTAAAAATATGGAGTAAAAAAAACATTGCACAATAATTTGAAGCAGTTTTGAATTTAAACTGTCACACATTGTTTAATGTTTTGTTACTGCCTAAAGTGAGATAGTATGTGATTCACATGTCATGTTCCTCTGCTTAAATTAATGATTGACATTATCCAAGACCATGTCAAAATTTAACCTTCATCTGATAGGTTGTACTGCAAAATGGTGGCTATAAAATGGTGACAATCAACGAATGACAAACCATCAACAGATTTGATTTACTAGTAGTCTGATATAAGGATTTAAAAGGGAATTTCGTGATCCACAGCCTCATCCCCTCACCTTTCTCAAAAAAGTTGAGATTTTATACAACTGGAAACCTCTGGTTACATAATCCTTATGTACCAAATATTTCTTACAGATCAATTTGTTTAACAAAAATATCGTGAAATTTGAATTACGTTCTGGTAGACCAGAACAAAATTACAACACATTGTCTGTGGAGCAAACGCAAAATCGAAATCAACAGAAATTATGGGAAAAGAGGATGCAAGGATCACAAATAATCAACATGTCCACATTTTACTTGATGAGTTGCATTTCCTTGACATAATAACTGTTTGTTTGCAAGTGTTGAGCTTACTGAGAAGAGAAGAAAATGAATTAACTCACTGAACTGTGCATTGTTTCAACTCAATACCAAGTGCATATTTAATCTCACAATTAGATAAGAGACATTCACATTGATCAAAGCTGAAATTAAGTTTGATCAAATTGATGTGTGTTTGTGTATTGAACCTCAAAGGTATTATACAATAGTGTCATTTGTTCCGCATCACTCAAAGATGGTCTTAACAGAAATCATATAAAGCTTTTGAGTTTATGTGATAAGTATTCAGTAAATGTTTATGTAAATATTGGTATTATTTGATGTTGGTATAATTTGATGTCAGGACCAACTGTAATTGTTTAGTGGAATCAAGAGATTAGAATATTAGAGCAAAAGCCAGGGGTAAAAGAAGACCATGAAATAGGTAGCAGGTTTAGTAATGTTTCAGATTTGATTTGCATCACGTCAATATCAGGACTTGACAACATTCCAAAGCAACTCAGTGGAATGGTTTGTAGGTCGTCCGAAGGAGAGACCTCATGGCAGTGTGGGGGTGTGTGTGTATCTGTCTGGGGGTGTATCTGTCTGTGTGTCAACAGTATGTAAGACTTAGTTTGGTCTCACATGAACATTCAAATCTAATTGCAACCCAACTTGGTAATAGCTATGTCTGGTGTTCACTACCTAGATCTTCGGACAACTTATTTGGGATGGCTGTCCTTATTTTTATAGGCTTTTGTATACCACGTTGGAATACATGAAACTGTGAAATGAACTTGTAAGGATAAATCACTGATTCAAATATAACCATTGACAAGAGTAGGGATATGGTGTAGAATATAATGAAGTAGTAGTTATTTTATTCAATAAATTACTAGTAATTTATAAATCTTGTGTTGCCTTTCATTTCGTGTATGAAAACTAGAGTATATTTATTTGTTTTTTATTCTGTTATACATTTTATAGACCTTTTCAAATTGAAGTTTTCCGAAGAGTGTTATGGATGACCCCGTTTACAATTCTGGGTCATCGACGCTAACGCAAACGCAACTATTACGCCATGAAAGACACGTCAAGCGTTGGGTATGGCTTGTGCAAGAGATTGATATTTATATTGCGAAGACCACACAAAGACCAAATCCAATGTGCCACAGACGACAAACATTTGCTTTTTTCTTTCTTTACTGTCACATTGTAAAGTGCCAAATAGTGGAAGTGTTAGTTCAATACCTTTAGAAAATATTTCTCTGTGATGACTCATGTTGATTTTGGCTAAATACAATGCATTTTCACTCAAAAGGGTATGTGATTCTGCTTGATTCATTGATCCCATCCAACAAATGATGCTCAACCTATTACAGTCATGCGATATTCAATACATTGAAAATAATCGATTACGAAAAAAAATTAATCGAAATTGTTTTTAACAAATCGCCTAACGGCCCAAGTGGGAACTCTATAATACCATAACAAGAATTTTTATTGAGGAAAGAAATAGTTTTGGTTTTTTGGATGTATGCAGATATAATAATATTGTACACACATGACCACATAAAATCACAACAGATACAGACACTCAAGAATATTTATTATCAAATCCTGAGAAGACAACAAGTAGTCCATAAATACTGAATACTTCATGTGCTTAAAGCAATAGTAACCCTTCAACTAGAAGGCACCAAAGTAGAATAAGATAAGTCAGAAAGTTACAAGAAACAGTTGATTCATTGATTGCTTTTACATTTAGGTGATGATACAATGTATATGGATAACCCAATTTGTAACATTTTTATTTCTATTACACAGTAAGCAAAAGAATTAAGGTACCAGTTACATTCACCCCTGTTTATCCTAACCAAAGACAGATATGTCATAATTAAAACAAGGAGGCAATACCTGTACTCTTTATCTTTAGCTCTGATTTAAGACTTTATTTGTGGAGAATTAAAGAAATGGTGATCAAAAACCGGGACTGTCTTTTGGAATTTGCAGGAGAGTATTAAATAGATCTTCTGGAGCATTCAAGAAGAGCAGTTTTAGAGCATTTACAATAGAATGTAAGGAGAGAAGGGTTAACACTCTATCAGATTTAAGGAGAGCAGTAGAGAGTGATTGCTCTCGCTCTCCTCAAAAGGCAGTCCCTGAAAACCCAAAGGAAGAAACTTGTGTATTCTAGGCAATAAAAGCATGATGCTAGTTTTAATGTGCTAATCAATGGAAGCATGGTGCTAGTTCCCTTGTTCAAGAACACTTTGTGTACAAATCAATAGGGCATGCAATGGAGCAAACTGAAACTTCTGAATTTGCATCTTGGGTTTTTGGATCATCATGTCTTTATTTCTTGAACAATTTCAAGCTAAAAGATGCAGCTATTGGCTACTGGTTTCAATTATGACTGTCTTTGTTTAGTATATATACAGGGGGTGAACATAACTGGTATGGTACCTTAATTCATTTGCTATAAACTGTATGTTATGTCTTGGGTCAGTACCAACTAGGCAGCAGGAGTTTTGATGCTTTATGTTTTCTCTCGTTTTTATTCCCCTATGTTCAAATGCTTGTAAAGGTAGATTCACCTTATTAATGGCTTTGGTCTATTCAGTGAGGAATATGAAGAAACCAACATAAACCAGCCATCACTAAACTATGCAAAACTCAATTATGGGATGTTTCAATCCATCCACAATTTATGATGCCCACCTTTTTGAGACTGATCAAGGTCCTAGCAAACACAAAAAGTTTTTAAAATGTTATAAACTTCAATGGGTCATAAATATGTTCTGGCTTTATTTGTTGCAAATGTCGGGTTATATTTAGGCCATGAAAACATTTCTCAAACATTTTATATGAAAAAACATTACAATAACATTTTCAAAATGTTATAATGTTATTGTAAAATATCTTACAAACATATTTGCGAAATATTTTTTAACTCCTAAAAACATTACGTTAGAATGTTTTGCATTAAGTTTTCAAAAATGTTTTGGAAAGTTATTAAAATGTTTTAATCCGACAAAACATTTTGTGTTTGCTGGGGTATTACTGTAAAACACATCTTCCAAGATAATGTGCCAGTTTTGAAAACTCTATATCGGTAGATATTTAAGGTAAAAATTTGTCACATTTCTTCACAATTCATCAATCCATGATTCCTCCTCTCCTGATTAATCTGGGTCATCAGGAGGGGAGGCGGTAATCACTTACAAAACTTGATGAATGGTGAGAGAGCTATATCCAGAGAAAGTTATCAAGTGACTCAATAAATCAAACCAAGATGACATTATCCACTGACAAAGACAGTAGAAGTTATCTACCAAAACTTGTTTGGCAATTTTTGCAACTTTTCTCTGCTATTGTATAACAAACTCAGACACAAATCTTTCATACAAAAGATTGAATAAAATATATTAGAATCAATGAAGAAATTACAGTGAAAGCAACTGTTTGTCTAGATGCTGTTTGAAACACGCCAAAATCAGGGACCAATTTGGTTGCTGTCACATTTGACACCTATTTTCAAATTCTTGTATTGTCATGAAAAGACTCAAAAGATACCATCTGCCCCAGTAATCTCCTTTTTTGTCTGAAACTGCGAACATTTGGTTGAAGCTAAAAAAGGGAAATAAAAAATGGTTTGGTCGTGGGGTTTGCGAAGCCTGCCCCATCAGAATTAATAAGAGCGACCTCAACAGGGATGCCGGGAGATACTACCTGCCCGCAGCCCGCCATGTACAGCTCTCTTCTGAGCCGACTGACACCGTCTGGTGTTGATGGCTCAGAATAGCTTCCTCTCGGTAAGCAATTTCAAGTTTGTGAGAAATAAGATAAGTTAAACAAAAAATGAATTTGCCGTTTCACTGACATAGACGCACTAAGAAAAACGGCTTTGAGACATAACAATTTTTTTGTTTAGCCTAAGCATATACAAAATTAGCCTATTGAAGGATTATACGACTTTATTCCATAAGCTGTATAATCCCTGTCCTGATACTAGGCTAACTCTGAATACATGCTTACATCATCAAGTTACCCTTACATGAATGTAATACCCAATACTATAGTCTATCTACCTTGAGTCACCGGCACTAGCTTTGAAGTTCAGTGTGTTCTGCGATAGCTTCAGCTACTTAGTGCGTGTACATACTTTAACGCATTACGATCAACGTGCCGCATATGAACACGCAAGAAACCACACTAGGCCAACGCAGCACATGCTGAAGCTAGTGCCGGTAACTTGAGGTAGATATACAGACAATTATTGTATGAAACCTTGACATAATACCATGCTTTACAAATCACATTTGGACACCACTATGATCCCAGTCCCGTCACTCAGTCTCTACAACTATCAGATACACATGCTTGTGGAAAGGAATTCAAACACACACTTTTTCTCTTCGTTTTTCTTTCTGCTTTCCTTTTTGAATCAACTCAGTACTACATTTTATTGCAAAATCATAAATTTTAAGAGCTAAAAATGCATCTTTTGTGTGTTTAATTTAACCTCATTTTAAAACAAAATACATTGTCCTATAATGTAAAGGGAAATACAAAATCCTTACAACATCAATATGTTTACCCTTACACAGGATAACAATGCTTTCTGACTAACATAATGAGGCAAACAATATTCAATTTGACGTTTTTGGTAACTTTCCAATTCTCCCCCAAAGTTTTGTGCGAACATGTGAATGATATAGTTTGGAGAGTTACAGGACTGGAATTGCAATTCACTGTGTAATATATCTCAGAATGTTTTTCTCCCTGTGATCAGCAAGGTATGATAATGCCCTATCCCATTATCATCTACTGATGTCAGTGTGACAAGGCTCCCAGGTACAGCTGATTTTTGGCAAATGGTACCAGAGACTGTTGTTGTCTTACACCAGGTGTGTGCTGCATCTGTGTATTAAAAAAAACCACCAAGAAATATGAAAATAGAGGTACAGGTTTGGTCTAGGGGGCCTTAGTTGATTAAACCATTCAAGTGGATGCACAAAGTGCAGCTGCAACATAACATACTGTACAGAATGTAGGACAGAATGACTACAAAGGTGGCATCTATTTGGATGATCATTAGTCAGGTGTTGCAAGTACTTACAATTGCCAATACCATGAAAATGTTTTGCTGAGTCCTTTTAAAATGTTAGTCCTTAGTACAGGCAGTGGTATATCCATGGGAGGGGGAAGCTGCCCCCCTGTGTTGGTAACTCACTGAGATTGGAATGGATTGGCATCCAAGCCCTGATGCCCATCAATGTGCTATAGAGGCCGTCAGCCTTTCGCCATCTTGTGGGTACAGAAGATACGTGTGTTCAAGCGTCGGACACTACGCGCAGGGCGCAGCTTGCCGCGCAGTTGTTATCACGCATCGACACAGTGATTTTGCTGTTCATGCATGGATATCGAATGACCATCGCGGCGTGTACCCACAAGATAGCGGCATATGACGCCACGCTGACGGCCTCTATAGAGATTTGAAGTCAGACCCTGGTCCAGACTACAGAAGTGGCCAGAGTGATTGTCCATTGCATTCACATTGTCTTCTTTCAGTGTCTATATATTTTTACAGAAAGGCTTATTTTGTTTTGTCTTGCTTATATAGATCTAGATAAGTTTGGGGAATCAGCAGATAATGAAATGCATGGATGCAGGAATGCAAGTTTTCAGGCTTTTCTGTAGTCCAGATTTACGCAATTCCTTTTATTTTCAGTCCGTTTTAGTATCATTTTCACACCGTTTTTCAGGCTTTTTGTCAAAAGTGGACTTTCATCCCTCAATGGGCTATCCTCATTTATTGCTTTTATTTATACTTACATGATCAAACCATCTTGAAACATGAATGTACTTCTCTTTTTCTTGAAGTGTCAATGTACTCTGTAATATTAAAAGACAAAAAGGTTTTAATAGTTACACCAATTACATATTAAAATGATACACACTACGGTCTTAACTTCTCATGTTTGAAAGATGCTTGACAAACTGGTCACAGTTCTTGAATTTTTGGTTGCCTGCAACTTTAAATTTCACATATTTTTGTCTTTCCACATATTTAACTTTTTACATAACTCTTTTATATGTTAGATCATTATTTTTGTGCTTTTTGCATTTCAAGTGCAGCAACCACAAAAATATCAGTGCACAAATATGTTTCTTACTGATCTTACTGTATGTAAGGTCAATATATAAAGATTAGAATCTAAAAACAAGTGAAGCAACTCAAAATTGGCAAAGTGAGAAAAATCATGCATTTTTTTAAGGGGTACTACACCCATGTGGTAAATTATGACTATTTTTGCATTTTCTCAAAAAATAATTACACACTGGTAACAAAAGTTATGTATATTATTGGGGCAAGGAATCCAATTACTACACTGAAATTTCAGTGACTCAAGACAAGCGGTTCAGTATATATGATAGGAAGCGAGGTACATCCTAGTGGTACCTCATTTCTGGTCATAAATAACAAACCACTTGTCTTGGGTCACTGAAATTCCAGTGTAGTAATTGGATTCCTTGCCCTATAATATACATAACTTTTGTTACCACTGTGTTATTAGTTTTTGAGAAAATGCAAAATAGACACTAAATTTATCGAGGGTGTAATTACCCTTAAAGTAATACTAATTCTTTTTACTTACTAATATCCTGTGTAATCCATAGCATATTAAAAGATCAGCTAATGTCAGGTGATCACCCACAAAGTATACTCGGCTAGCTAAATAACAATTCAATTCCTGTAACAGAAAAACAATACCATTAGAATACAATACATAGCTTGATGATATGTGACCATTCCCTTCAAATCTGGAACAAGGTAAAATAGTTGTAAAGATTAGAAAATAGTCGTTGGAATATGACCAAACTTATTTTTGTATCATACGTGTGTGCAATGCTATGGTCAATCTGCAATTTTGGTTTGTTGCTCATGGAGATTAATGAATGTACAGGTCTCCGGTGTTTATTGGTCTGTGTCTAGATCCATGTCATGCACAAGGCCCTTAATATGTTGGTTGTTGGTCATGAAGTAATACCAATTATCAAGGTATGCCTATACCACACACATACCTTCAGTACTATGTTGACGTCTTGTACTCCTTGACATCTATCTAAATCTGTGACCCTGTATTCTAACCATTGTTGTATCATAGCTCTGTGTTTGATATCATCACCACCTGCTATCTCTATATGGCCTGATTTGTCTGCTAGGAATGATACAATAGCTCCTAAACCTGAGATGCTAATGCCATTGGCTGTCGCTACTGGTGTCTGTGTGTAAAAAATAATACAGGTTCATTAACCCTAACGCCCATAAATACCACAAAATACCACGATGATAACCACCACAGATGTATGAATCTCATGTGATGCGATGATGTAATCACCCTAAGTGTTATATGCTCAGGGATCGCTGGACACGCAACCCCTGTGGCTACCGGCCGGTGATCGTGTGCTTGGCACCCAAAGGGTCTAAGGTTCAAATCCCAGGGGTACAATAATTTTGGTAACATTAAACAGTAAACTTCACAAGAATTAGTTTAATACGTTTGAAAATTGGTGACAATTGAGTGACTGAAGTAGTTATAGTTCCACACTCTATCTTCTATCCACACAGTAACTATCGTGTAGTCGTGGATAGTAGATAGATTTCTCGATCAAAGTTTAATGTTACCGAAATTTATTTTGATGACTTATCTGTATCTTCACTATTCTTCAGAGCAAAGTTTGCTAATTTTAAAAAGAGTAACCATGCTAATAATTTGCCGACGTGTCACTTGAGCAACTTTTTCGGGCGCTATACGAGTCATGATTGACGTTGTTTACTTCAGAATTTTCATTGCTTTACATGGTGTCATGCTTCACTGATTCTGACTCGTTTTGAGATAGCTTGTTCTATCCTCAATCCATCATCAGTTATCAGTGGCCTGGATTGAGGATAGACCCTGGGGGATCATGGGATAGACTTTTCAATCAACACACAGACATGCAGATCATGATTCATATAGGAGAGAGCAGACTTGGGTTATTTCTCTGGCAACTTGCAGCTCAAAACAAAACATTCCAAGCACGCACTCAGCACAAAGTGTAACGCTTGCGATGCGCAGTGGGCGCACGGTCCTAGATTACTCAAAAGCCTTTGACACAATCCCTCACAAAAGGCTTTTGTCAAAGCTGGTATCTCCGGTAAAATCCTACAAGACAGGAAACAACAAGTTGGAATAAGGAAAGGCTTGTCAGAATGGGCTGATGTCCTAAGCGGAGTACCGCAGGGCTCGGTATTGGGATCAATCCTTTTCGTCCTGTATGTCAATGATCTTCCAGAAGTGGTATTGTCAAATACAAAGATGTTTGCTGATGACACAAAGCTTTACAACAGGGTCCAGAAGAACAAAGTTCTCTAAAGGAGGTGATGATATCCAGGAAGACCTAAACCATCTCAAAAACTGGTCAGATACATGGCTCCTCCAATTTAATGCCTCCATTCAAAATTATCAACAGCTTAGAAGATTAATCCAACCAGATCAGCTTTTCACCATGTCTCACAATGCAACACAGGCACTAGGGGTCACAACTTCAAACTCTTCAAAGGCAGCTGAAGAAAGGTTTGAATTTGAGGAAGTTTTTCTCTCAGCGAGTGGTGGATGTGTGGAATAACCTTCCTGAAGATGTTGTACATGTAAGAGTGAATACTACATACCAGTTTAAAGGAAAGATTGATCAGCACTGGAAAGAAAATGGATATGGGGTACTAAAAGGCATTAAAAAATTAATCCCATCAATCCTGTACACCCATCGAATGTGTTTCATCGGCCCGGTCATCGGCCCTCAGACACACACACAGGCATAGAGTTCTGCAGTACCGGTAGCATGTTTTGTTGATATTTTTTTTAAGTTTATACTTTCATGACACTTCTAATACCATCAACTGACAACTCAAATACAAAGGATATCAGTTGGCAATTAATGTTATGCAATCAAGTTTACAACACTATCAATCTTACAATGAGCAGAAAGTCAATGAGTCACGCCATTCAAGTACCAATATTGATTACCTCAAGTGGCCTACTGCAGTCACCAGATATGACCCTGTGTGATTTCCATGATATTTTGCAATAACAAAACCATGTTTTCCTTGATTTTGGTATGAAATTGAGCAAATAAAATTCAATGTCATGTCAATTTGGAGGTATTAAGGGGGGTACTACACCCCTGGCCAATTTTGTGCCTATTTTTGTATTTTTCTCAAAAATTATAGCACATTGGTGACAAGTAAGACATATTATAGATGCAAGGACTACAACTACTGTACTGAAAATTCAGCAACTCAAAGCAAGTAGTTATTGATTTATTGATCAAATATTGGGTTTCCCTCATTTTTGACTGTAAGTTCTCCACAATTGTTGTCTGTGCTGAAATAAAATTTCCACTGCAGTAGTTGTAGTCCTTGCCCCTATAATATACCTTACTTGTCCCCAATGCGCTATAATTTTTGAGAAAAATGCAAAAATAGGCACAAAATTGGGCAGGGGTGTAGAACCCCCTTAAGGGCAACTAAAACTGATTTGAGGTAAGTTTTATCTGTTTGGAATCTGTATTGACTATTCAGTATTCTGAGGGAATTACTGCAATGTAAACAAACCAACTCATGGCCCATATGAACATGCTGTACTGGTTTTCAGTACCTTGTTTTCCATGGGTGACTGTAGGAACCCATGGATTCGATCCATGTATCAATCCTGTATGTGTAAGTAAGTAAGTGACCTAAATTGATTGATCTGCGCAAGAGATTTCACCGGCACTTGGTTGTTTTAACATGCATGACATAGCTCTATCCAAAGAGCTTTTAAATAGAAATAGAGTCGCAATAGATTATATAATGCTTTGTTCGTTTGATGCCGATTAGAAGTTGCAACAGGCTATTCATAAAAGTGGTACCATTGTTTCGAACAAAGGGGTTCCGCCATTAAATTGGTCACTGATCCGGCATCATATTAAGGGGCGCAACACTAAATAAGCGTCCCATAGGATAACGTGTGATTTTGGCCTACTTGACGCCATTCCTGGCGTCTCTGCAATACTTGGCAAAATAAATTTTGTATCAAATTAAAGCTCTGTTTCTGTAGATTCCAAAACTTTTGTCGGCATATATCGATGACCGTTGACTTTTTTCGCTATTTCATGTGCAAAAAATATGGCCTAAAAATATACTAAATTCACCACTCACATTTCAAAATCGGAAGTTGTCTTCATCCGCCACAGAGAATTGCTTTTGAGATAAAATGTCCGGTTTTTTCTGCATGTTATCATTGAAGACACTTGTCGAATTCATATGAGCTGATATTGAGTGATTTAAAGTGAACATGTCGGTAGATATGGTCGCTACAATCTCATACTCACTATGGACTATATTAGCGAATTTCGTTCTTACATAAAATGCGTAGTGATTTAGTGTTGCGCCCCTTAAGGTTATTAATTATTTTAAACTGTTGCGATTTGGTCATTCAACAACTCCTCCTATACCTTTGTACAGGAGCCAACCGTTGTTAATCCGTGATGAATCCACACTTTTACTGTAGCGTATACGCGAACGCGAGCGAGACTACGCGTTACGCGAGAGTAGCGTAAAATTCGTCATGCCTGGAACCTTTGTGCGTATGCAAGCTTACAAGTTGAATTCAGTATTTTCAGATAGCGGCTAAATTTTGCCGTTTTATTCTGTAGTTTTATTGATGATATTAACAGAGAAATCATCGAAGTTTTTGTAAGGCTTAGTGACAATGATTAACTGACATTTCCCCGTGAAATAATCGTGATTTATACGATCTTTATAGCTTCTTTTCGTTGTTGAAAGGATTCAATCATGTTTCACCGTTGTTCATCACCGTTTAACAACTTCGCGTCGGCAGCGTCTGCGTAGTTTACTTAGCTCGGGCAGCTAAAGCTGCCCTCGCCAAGTAAACCACTCAGACGACGCGACGCATCGTTGTTAAACGGTGATGAACAACGGTGAAACATGATTGAATCTAATTCACAGCATCTTGCGAATGGTAGTGAGCTTTGGCAAGAACTGCATTGCTCATTTCATAGCGAACGTGTAAAAGAATTCAAATATCACAGATATATTTGGTAGGTCCTGTGGTTCTTGAGTTATGTTGTAAACAGGGCTGAAACAACAACACTTTTGTAAAACGTACATAACTCATCAACAACAATAAATTAAGCAAGTTTTCAAGGTATAGGATTTGTAGAATGATGTTTTGCAAAACATCAAGGTGTTATTTTTCAATAATATATGGATCTAGATAATGAAAATTGATTTTTTTAGTTGGTTCGACCAACAATACCTCGTCTACCCTTAACGCTCTACACAACAGGCGAGTATCAATAAGTGACCACAATACAGTCATGTGTAAGGGCAGTCATGTGTAAAGTGGTACCATTGTTCCCATGTATCCCAAATATGCGCTTGTGTGGGTCTGAAGTCTATAAAGGAGGCTTTAGCTGTCGATGCAATCATCTTTACCACCCACCTGGCTTCAGGCGCTTCATTTAAATAAATTGAATGCTCTTGCTGATCGATTACACATTAGAATGTATGAAGGCTGCCATTTCCACATATCTATATTACACTATAATGGTAATCGCTATACGTATACATGTAAGTATAAGTATAGGCCTATAAAGGTTGTTTTAAGAAATTTCCATTTAATTTTATTTTAAGAAGGAGATTGGTATAGAAATAGTGGCGTACCCAAAGAGGGGAGGGGGTTGGGAAGGGGCAGATTCATCTGAGGGGAGGAGGGTGGAAGAGGGGAAGAGGGGAGGAGGGGATATGGAGAATGAGAGAGGGCGGGAGGAAGGGAGAAATGAAAAGATATATAATAAAGACAAGTAGATAAATAATAATTTAAGGAAAATGATGGGAATGAGAGAGGGAGGGTGAGAGGGGACAAGGAGAGCGAGGGAGTGATAAAGTGTAGGCCTAGGAAAGAATAAGTACAGAGAAGGGAAAAGAAAGGAATGATGAATACATTTAATAATAATTATATTAGGCCTATATAATAACTAAACACATAACAGCACTGGGCAGCCATTCTATGATGTCAATGCCTTTATCTGTGACCTCACTCACGCGCCCAGTCAGATGTATTTCACACCTGCCAAACACAAGTCACCCAATTTCGAAAACTGGACATTGAATGTACACTCTCATGAATATTGATTGGCAACATTTTCCAATATGTCAGCGCTCTAATCGGAAACAATAGAATAATAGACCCTGCAGAGCGTTGGCTCTATCCCCTACTGTATATACGCTGAAATTTTAGTGGTGGTTTTATTTTTGCGACTTTCACTGATTAATATGTGCCTGTTAAAATAACCTGCGAATATGTTAAAATGAAGTAATTTCTTACTTAAATGTATTTTAATTTTTATTATATTTATATGCCAACAACCGCGAATTTAAGGGATCTAAAATGGCGTTTATTATGTTTCGACAGTATTTTTGTGGGACATGAGAGCACCTCAGACCTATCGAATTGCATTCTGAATACGAAGCATGTCTTTCTGATATCAAATAATTTTCATTTTTGAAAATTACAATATAATACAAATTTTATGACAAATTATAAAAATTTGATATTTTTCAAATATTTGATATATAACAGTCCTCGAAGTAAATTATATAAATCTAATGATATATTCTTAAAGTGTATGTAGCAGGAGCAAAAGCCGATGATCAATTGAAAATTTTGACCTTTCATATTGAAGATATGGATTTTTTTCCCAAAAAGACCTAGTGTTTTGGGGAAAAAAATCCATATCTTCAATACGAAAAAAGGTCAAAATTTTCAATTGATCATCGGCTTTTCACCCCACCTACATACACTTTAAGTATAAATCATCAGATTTATAAAGTTTACTTCAAGTACTGTTAAATATCAAAAATATCAATTTTAATGATTTGCCATAAAATGTGTATTAAATTGTAATTTCAAAAATCAAAATTATTTGATATCAGAATGACATTCTTCGTATTCAGAATGCAATTCGATAAGTCTGATGTGCTCTAATGTCCCAAAATAAATACTGTCCAAACATTCATACCCCAGCCCTTAACTACTCGCAAAATTGTCAATGATACTGGCTCCACATGGACCTAGGTCCGTCGTCACGTACAACAAAGAAGAAGAAGAAACCGCAAAAATATCTGTACCGTACGCGAAAATATTGGCATATAAATTATACAGTGCAGTATCACTCAATCAGGTATACGACGAGTATTCCCAGTCTCTGGTCCCCCAGCCGACCACGCAAAACCTTTTACCGCACGACCACCTCACCATCTTGACTCGACCAGAAGCAGAACCCTCTTGACTTAGCCTTTCAACAAGGCTCTGCCTGGACCACCGTAGGCGTATTGGGAGCGCCACCTATAATATTCCACGGCCGCGCTCGCTGTGTCGTGCTTAGCGCTCTGTCGCGCCGGCGCTCAGCTCGCGTAACCCCGCTTGCCCCCTTAGGATCGCGAGGTCTTTGACAAAGACTACTCTTGACTCAACCAGAACTATAAACAAGACTTTTACATATGGCAAAAATCATGAAATGAAATGGTTCCGAATTCGGCAACCTTCGTCAGTTCATGCCATATCGTGGACAACTTATTTCTGAAATAATACACAAAACAAAGAGAACATACCGATCACAAATAGCATACTATACAACGCACGTTTAGATCTTTCAACTCACCTTAGTTACACTGTTGACTTGTACTTTGATTTTGCTCACTTTAAGAAAATTGGCAACAGATCGCACATCCTGTTTCAAGTCGGCCATAGTGGTTTATTGATTGATTGGTCGATTGATCGATTGATCGACAGAGAGTGACCTGGCGTGGGAAATTCCCATTCGACAAGAAGGGACTTTCCGTGATGATGCGTCAATTCAGGGTGTGATCTGCAGTGGAAAAACGGGTAGAAAAATGATAAAAAGGTAGTGCTGCTTTTACTAGACAAACAAATCGTCATGTCAACATTATATTTTTAATTGCTTCATTTGGTAGTAGTAGGTCAGGTGAGTCTGCTTTGGCTTTGCATTTTAATATAATATTTTTAAGCTTACTGATCAAATTGATACATATTCTATGATATATAATATAGGCTGGTATATAAAATTCCATTTTCTTAGTAAGATTTATAAGCATTAGGGTTAATGAAGGCATAATTATGGAAAATATACATGTTGAATAAATAAGGGCTGTGCAATAATTATGAGCCCCCCGGTAGCCTGAGGTAAATTTTGATCACATTTGAGGATGTCAGTAAAAGACCAGACTTGTGACAGTTATCGTCACCATGTTTTGAATTCTTCCTATAAATAGATGCCGTAACCTGGCATTCATGCCGCCCTATGTTGAGGAAGGAACAACTAGGGCCATGATGTTTCGGGCTACCCGAGGTAAAATTTCCAAACGGCTCACCAAAAATTGCTTGACCCCCTTCTCGGTCCGCATAAAATTTGCTTGCCCCCCCTCTTGACCCGCCAAAATTCTTGCCCCCCCCAATTGTACCCTCCCCAGGGCTCATAAGTATTGCACAGCCCCTATAACAGTACATAACATGTACGCATTTGTAGGGAATAACTGTTTTTTAGTATTGGAAGGCAAAGAATGCTTCACAGCTTTTTGGCGAGGGGGAAGGAAAGGAGGAAGGAAGAAAGAAAGAAAAAGAAAAGAAAACTTTTTTTCTCGGGTGTGGCTTTGAACCACCCACCCCTCGGGTGCCAGATATGTCCACGGGCCTACCTTGCCACGGGGGTGTAGCTTGCCCGGCCAAGCTTTCGCGACCATATGACTCTTCGCATGATGACGAAATCGCATCACATGGGATATACCTGCCTGTGCCTATGCTTTGTGAACTGTGGTGATGTGTTGTTTAGTACGGTTAGGGTTGAGGTACAAAAAAGGAGATAAGATGAACAAAGAAGTCACCCCCGGGAATTGATCCTGGAACCCCTCACATGCCACGCAAAAGATCACCGACCGGTAGCCACAGGGGTTTTGCTGGCCTGTATATATTTATGTGACTTGGGGTGATTGGGTGAGATGCATGCTTGCACAGTGGTTTTCCTTGTAAAATTTTGTAAGATTTATAGGTGTTAGGGTTAAACATATTTTGTGCTTGATAATAAAACACTTGATTGAAACAAAATCAAGCGTTTACTTGCCTTTACTGTGTTTTTCCGTTAAATTTTAATTTTGTTATTCTTTATTTAAAATGTTGAAATAATATTAGTAATAACTGACGGGAAGGGTTGATGTCCATTTTAAGTTGAAATAACAAGGCAAAGTGAAAGAAACCCCACTGGTTATTTTGGCCATTTAACATGCAGTTCTATATGGGAGGACATATTATCATAATTTTTAAACTATGATAATATGTCGAACTTTGCTCTGTTGACCTACAAAGACAACAAATTTGGCCGATTCCATTTAGGTGCAAGTTGGGACATGTGTAAACATTACAAATATGCAAAAAAGTCAGGTTTGAAAAAAATTAACCAATTTCATATTATAAGATCGTACATTATGGCTTTAATGACTTTTCCTGATGGGATGAGATTCCAGTTCCATATAGCAAGCATTTTTGCATCAATTTTGTGAGTAATTTATTATGTATGAATTTATCTATGAACTCCATTCCATTTACTGCACTCCATTTATCAGCAGGTTTGCATGCTTGTGTGAAATTTCAAAAAGTATGGGGTGACAACAAGCATGTCTACCATGTGTGTAGGGACTGGGCATATTTGATCAACTTTGGCCATCCAAATATTTTTTACCTTGCCAATGGGATTCAAATAGAGCCAATCATGGGTCATCCTTATGCAGTACACATAGTCATGTGTGGCACGTAAGTGAGAAATTCAGAAAGAACTCTTGATTATTAATCATGGGCTTTGGTTGCACCATGGGGGTATTTGCCTTGTCCACCCCCCCCCCCCTCAAAAAAGATGGTTCCCTGCTTGTCCCATCAGAAAAGACCACTATTTGGGTATGGGGTGCAAATTTTTCATATGCTGTCTTCTTTATATTAGTTCAATCTATATCAATATTAAACCCAAGAAATGAAAATGAAATTTGTTTCTTTTTGTTGCAGTAAAACAGGAATTATAATAATACAGTACAGGTGAGCTGCATATAGTTTGACACCATGGCTGATCCTCCTCTAAACCAGACTGCAATTTTAGGTAAGTTCCTTTAGTCTAGACAACTGTTAGTGACAAGTTGTTGTTATTTTTTCGGATGTAGAGAATTGCCATATAAATGCGGTGTTTAGCAGAGTGACCTGTATAACGCATTTGATTCCTCACAAGGCCATACCGGGGGCCATACACATAATATTCAGGCTGATCCAGGATTTGAAAATGATCGGGGGAGGGGGCAAAGGATCAAAGACATTAATTTATTTTTGCAACGGGGGTCAGTCTCCCCTTTAGACCCATCCCTGATATGGATTATGAGGCATCTGAGGAAAATGATCAATTCATTATAGGCCTATGATTGCTTTAGAAGGCATTGATTGAAGACATTTTATATTGAAAATGTGTTGTTTTTTTTTATTATTATTATTATTATTATTATTATTATTATTATTATTATTATTATTATTATTTTATTTATTTATTGATTTAATATTTACTCATTTATGTTTAATACAATATTTATTTTATTCATTTCAATACATTACATTACATTACAATTGCATTGCATGGCATTGCATGGCATTGCATTGCATGGCATGGCATGGCATGGTTTTTTTGTTTTTTTTAACATGATTGCCAGTGCACGACAAAGTGAAAACCACTATGTTGGCCCAAACCACACCTACTGGCCATAGCAAGCAAGTTAGACTCTTTCAAAAAGAAAATCTTTGTTTATATCAATATAAAGCAAATTTGACTAATTTGAATACATTGTTGATGCTATATTTCTATTTTTCAGAGTCAAAAAACTGTGGAGACTCAATCACTTTTAGTCCTCACCTTCCGTGTGACATTGCCTTGAGGGATTTATCTCACAAAATTGGTGGAGAATGGCAGGCTTTGGCTACCTATCTTGGCATAGATACAACCCGCATTCATAGGTAAGAATAAAATAGCACAATTAAAAAAATAAAACCAAGAAGATTGTTGTGGGATAGGCTTTCACAGCAGGAGTTCATATAAGTTTTTAGCTAGTTCACCGCCTTACAAGTTTAGAACTGTCAAGCTTTTGTCAACAGTAGCTTGATCTGACTTCTTCAGGACAAAATATAAGTGTGAGACATGTAGGCTGCCCCTTGCCTACTTATGGACCTGAAAAGAACCATTCAATGAAGACTGCCTCTTGTGGACAGTAAGCAAGCAGACCTCACCTACCTGCTAATGTAAAAGTTCTTGGTGGCTCTGAAAAGAGCTGTTCACTGAAGACCGCCCCTTGTCAACAGAGAAAAGTAAGTAAGTGGTGACCCTTTTCAGAGCCGTTCACTGAAGATTGCCCCTTGTCAACAGAGAACAAGCAGACTCGCCAAATGTTTGATGGCTCTGAAAAGAGCCGTTCACTGGAGACTGCCCCTTGTTAACAGAGAACAAGCAGACTCCGCTTTATCTGATGATGCAACTGCAGAGAGTTTGCAAGAAAGTAGGTTTTCCTGTAACTCTTTGTGTGGTTATTAAATAAATAGGCTTTCCCTTGCCTATGAGGTCAGTGATCACACAGACTGACGTCAGATGATCATCTGATTCATGATTTTTAGCATCATCTTTTTAATAGATTCTAGGTTCAATAGATATCCACAAAAAGAGCTGATTTCCAAAATTTAAGTTGATTCATACATTGATTTTGCGAGTTACGTATAGTTACATGTATTACAGCACCCCATAGGCTACTGTGTTGTAATTTCCGACTGTCGACAGCGCCAAAATACAAATTGGACGATATCTTTGTCAAACGACCGAATCTGCAAGAAGACTTTTGCATACAATCATGATGTAGTCCCAGGTTACTGATGGTATAAAAATTTCAACTTTATTGGAATCTATTATATTAAATTATGGAACACAAAGTGCCCCTTCAAAGAAAAATAGTAATCAAACATGGGACGTACACTCTCATAATAACATGTTTCCCCGGGGGGGCCACTGTAATGGTGAAGGGGGGTATCAGGCGCGTCCGTAAATTCACGTAAAAAGGGTATTTTTTCAGACTAGGTACGTTACGTGCGTAACGTGAATAGGGTATCAAATTCCTGTAAATTTGGTGTAAAGGGGTATGTTTCTGGAGCTCTTACGTACTTAGGGTAGTTTTGCCAAGTTTGGGATTTTGTGCTTTCTCCTTCATTCATGAAAAGTGAAAGGAAAGTGTCTTCTTCCTACACCCCAAAAGCAGTTAAAAGCCATCTTTTAGCTGTCACCCGAGCTGTCAGAGATGACAGATCCCTACTACTGGCCCAGCTAGCACACTAAACACGAGGTCCCCTGACGAGGTCACAACTTGTTCAGAATATACAACCAATCAGCATGCTTTTTCTTAACTGTGGAGTCAATAAATTATGAGGAAAAATATAAGAGGATTTATGATTGGCCGAACCTCTTTAAACTCATTAATATTCATAGTCTTGGTGGCTTCCAGCCCAGAAAATGTGGTTGATCGGAACATGGTCTAAAGGAGCAACAAAGCAACCACGAACTTCTAGGTTTGTAAACAAGCTGTGTCAATGAACTTTTGACATGTGTGAAATTTTACCGGGGTATTTACAAACACAACGATTGAATAATTTGGAACTATTTTGGCTTTCTTAAAATATAAATCAATGAGTTTCATGATTTTGGTTGGGTTTACCACTAAATCCAGTATGATAATTAATGCTCTAGGATGTTTTAAATGGAGACGAAATTAGGAAATAAACCAAGCTAAACTGGCCGTGTTTGCCGTCTTCTTCCAACTTCAATGTGTGGTTTGCAATTGCCATGCTCAGTGATGGACTGATGGTCGTAATTTGCGTTGGACTTGCAGTTCAAAATTCTCTTGGATATGTGGAGAAATGGGTACCGTACATCCCAATCCCAAAGAATAAATTCTACAATATTTCAATAAAAAGGGTTGGACCTGTGATCCAAAAAGGGGCCCAAAAATCTTGAAAATATTGGACATACTGCATGAACTTTGAGGTAAGCTTTAGCACCACGTAAACTTGTATGGCTCAAAATTCAGACGGCTTGCCACAAATTGCTAGCCCTGTCTATGGCCCTATCATGCCACTCGCCGCCTGGGTTCTGTGTGTTTACTTGTTTAGGGGTAATAATTGCATCAATTACTTGTTTAGGGTTGGGGAAAAGACAACTACTTGTTTAGGGTAGCAAATCGTGCAACTTATACTTGTTTAGGGGGAAAATTTCAGTCTCGGAAATACTTGTTTAGGGTGCTTTTTGAGAGTCCTCGGACGCGCCTGATACCCCCTCTTGACACTACAGTGGCCCCCCCGGGCATGTTTCAGAATCAAAATTTTTTAATTAGTTATTAGAATTTATACAATATTTGTATTTCATTACAGCTTAAAAAAAGATCATCTGTCAACTGAAGATCAGATTTTTTACATGCTAGTATCATGGCGCCAGTCTCAAACAAGTCAACATATAGATACCCTCACCAGACAGGGTCTAATTCTGCATAAAACCGGGCAACGTTATTTCTATAGATCTGCTGCGCATTCAAATTGCATTGTATTGCATCGTAATTTCATTTGTGTCTATGCTAATTATGTTTACACAACATGAACTCACGTGTTTTCAAGCAAATTCGCCGATAATAGGTGATCAAAAGCGATCGGAATGTTACAAAAGTACAGATCGCATTCAGCTTACTTCATATGAGATGATCTTTGGAAAAATACGGCATAATTTGTCTTGGTGTTTGCGGAATGCCATGCAGTAAAATATTAATACGCTATGCGGCAATTCATGATTGACAACTAACAATCGGCGTGTCCTTCGTATCCTCCACTGTCAATTTCTTATCCACTCACTAATCCGCACAAAAGCTTTGTGTTGATTACGTAATGTGTGGAGGCAAATTGCAATAAGTACAATGAAATAATGAGTAGGGCGGGCTCCGAGGCGGGTTTCTTCTTCATCTTACGTAACAGTATTGTTCTCCACAAAAACCCGGAAGCTTGTCGTTTGGAGCTCTAGCTGAAATACAGCAAGATAATGTAAGATAGTAAATGTAAACCTGTATTTTAGCTAGAGTATCTCGAGCTAACCCTCACAGCAGCTCTACATAAGGCAGGGCGTGTGGATCTGGCTCAAGACTTTGGTAAGCAGTAACAAACCTGGTGCTTCAGGTTATGCACTGTTAGTGGCACCAGAAGGCATGTGAGCATTTGCTTCCCAGTCAAAATTAAAATTGCAGACATTTCCACTTTGGGGGCAATGCTCTCCCATGTGCATATCCCTGCTATCAGACCTCATGCCAGCTTCACCAAGAAGCCTCAGGAAGCCAATTCATAGATGAATTGGAAGCTGATTCTGATATCCACCTAAACGGCAGTGCTTTGAGACTAGCTAAAAACTCTATACAATTGCAATTGAAATGTGTATGTAAAGACAACAAGGTGAAGCATTCCTAATCAGTATGTACTCCCAAGTTCTTGCAAAATGCCCTTATGCCCATTAAACAATGAATTGACACTTGTTCTATCATTATCATTTTAGAATCTCCACTAAGTGATGTAGTCCTGCGAGCACTATCAACGAAACTTGGACATGAGTGGGAACAACTTGCTACTCATTTAGGTTGCTCAAATGCGGAGATCCACAGAAACAAAATGGATCATCATACAGTTGATAACCAGATCTTTAACCTATTGGTGTCATGGAGACAACGGCAGCCATCTGGAACAGATGTGAAGGATAAATTTGCAACAGCATTACGAAATAGTGGCCGCAACGATCTTGCCGATTTACTTACAAGTATGATTGGAAATTAATTGTTTGGTTATGACTTCCCAATCGCTCGGACCCCCCATCCATCCTGAAATATTTTGAGGCCTCTTCAACAATAAAAAACAGTCTGTTGAGATTCTATTTATTAAAGTAGATATTCCAAAAATCTACCAATTTTCACATGCATAATATAACTGCAACTTCACAGCAAAATCGACTAATGCATTTTTCCCGAAAGATAACCATGAGATAACACAATTTCATCAATTGATGGCACAATAACAGTGTTCCGGACCAACCGATCGACCGTATTTTCCACAATTTCCTATGCTGCACTGCCAAAATCTTTATATTACCAGGTTTGTAATACCAAATTAATCCTTGGGATCTTGATAAGACTTGGCCTATTTCCTTCTACTATTAAAGTAAATGAGCCTGAACAGGTAAATGTTTGCCCTGGGCTAGACTGTCCCACAGAATTGTTTCAATCTCTGGGTAATGGAGCAATACATAGGTCTACTACAAATATGATCCCTCCAGTTCTCTCCAAAATCCACTTCTAAATACTCAGAGCGAAAACCACTTTCCTCTCAACACTACCGAACCCCAGTGCGAACTGTGTGTTGATGATGATTCAATGAATTTACTTGTTTTATTGAACGCAAAGATTTACTATTACTCTGACCTTACAGCTGTTCTATTTTGTTATAAAAGTCCTTTCCAAATAATTTTCAAAAAGGTGTCAATTTAATATGATAGCCCCGCCTGCCCTATGAAATTGTCTATTGTTGACTGAAAGGTATATATTATTTAATGTAAAGGTGATGCATTGTCTTTCAGGCCTTTGGCTTTGTAATGCATCTACCTCATCACATCATTATTTTCAACATTGTTTATATCTGTTATGCTGATTATGTATGTATTGATGATGATGAAAAAATAAAATGAATGAATGAATGAATGAATGAAAAAGGTCCCTCGTGTACCGACAGCCTTTGTACTGATGGCCATGATGAGCACGGGTGCACTGCCCCCACTTGCTACGCTACTGATCAATATACTATCAATGAACACCGGCATGTCCAGGATCTTTTCCTGTGGGGTGGGGCTCACCCCTCTTTCAGGGGGCACAACACTAAATCCTTCCGCAGTTGGTGTAACCTTGTATAGTTCCGGTTAAAAATAGCACACTGAGCGAAATGTATCAGCCTCTCGAGGGTACTAAATTTAAGTAAATATCGTGCTTGTTTTTATGAGAACAATAGAGTAGGACCTCAACATTAAAAATCTGTTCAAAAAATGTTTCAAATCAATTGTGAATTAGTGACAGGCTGTCGGAATAATATCAAGGCCAGAACTGGTAAGGAGGTGAAATTGGCGGCTGAAATTTGTGAGGGCGCTGTTTGGGTGCCCGTAGCTCAAAAGTTCGATTAGATGGACCCCAAAAAATACATTTTTATTAAATTTCAGACTTTATACTTTTAGAAAATCCATACAACATTTTCTAAACTTTAAGCAAACAAAATTATTTAGTGGTGTGCCCCCTTCAGATTTATGCAGGGGGCTAAAATCGCCAAAAACTGCAGAATTTACATGATTTTTAACAAAGCGCGGGGGGCTTCAGCACCTAAAGCCCTCCTGGACACGCCACTGAATGAAAACTATATAATCTATCGCCATGCTTGCTAAGAGCTGCATTGATTGGTCAGGTTGGTCTGGGGCGGACATTTTATAAATGAATTTATAAGAGCAGCAATGACACCACTTGCATTACATTCCAGATGTTAAATCTACATCATATGCAAATTTGAGGGCAAATGAACGGGCGTTTTTATTTTAGGGCCATAAAATGACCCGTGCTAATTTTCTAACACGTAGAAATATAATCAAGAAGTTGCCCTACCTGCACTTCTCCGAAAAAATAAAAAGTCCTATACCTCAATGATAATGAAACCTAGGTGGGCTAAATACAAATGGCAAGGCAGTGAGAGCACTGATGTGATATATAGAGAACTTGCCTGACCCAGGATTGGTAAGAGAGAACTTCCATGGCATGGGGAAGGTAATTCTCTATCAGAGGGTCTCTGTTTTGAGTTGATTAATAATGGCTATTTAGTCTACATAACCAGGTTATCTACAGACCTGAGGGAGGGTCTAGCCTTGGGCTAAATATATTCTCAGCACAAGTTGCCAGAGTTACCTTGCCTAGTGCAAGGTAACTCTGGCAATGAAGTGGTTAATTATGTTTTCAATAATATATAATTTTCTTTTGCTTGTTGACTTGTTTGATTGTGCTACTTATACTCAAACAAGTAATTTATATTTTGTTTGCTTACATTTTCATCTTTATTGCCACTCTATTGTATACTTTTCCAGATTGTTCCTCAGAAGCCTGGACGCAGCCATACGTCTTTGATGTGAAATGTTGCAGAAAACAGCTACGACAGTTCTACGAAGATGAAAAAGCTACTCTCGCTCTTACGCCATATGACTTTCAAAGTAGAATAGCTATCGAAGATATTTTTGTGGAGTTGGAACTGCATAAAGAAAATGCAAAAACAAAGGAAGTCGAAAAGCAAAAGCTAAGATCATATAATGCACTAGTAGACTTAGAGCAGGTGTCAAAGAAAAAGGTTCTTGTACATGGGGGGCCTGGTAGTGGGAAAACAACCCTGGTGTCAAAACTTACCCATGACTGGTCATGCAACATTGATCCAAACACAGGTGAACAAATTTCAGACACAGCATTGTCCAAATTTTCATTGCTACTTTCTTTGAATATGAGAGAACTTAATAGTGGTATGAGTCTTGCTGAAGCTGTGCGAGACCAGCTACTGACAGATGATTCTGTGATCTCAGAAGAAGGTTTGCAAGCCTATATCAAGGATCATCAAGATGAGGTTTTGATTATATTAGATGGCTATGATGAATACCCTTTCAGTCTTTTAAAGCGGTCCAAATGTGAGAAAGATGAGATAATGGATGTGTTGTGCGCTTTAAAGGTACGAGATAGTTACTTGATTGTAACATCCCGGCCTCATAGGGTTGACGAGTTTGGAAAAGCGATAATGAAGTATGCAAATGTAGCACTGACTGGATTTGCACAAGAAAACATCAAGAAGTATATCTATAAGTTCTTTCAGATGAGTGAAGATCACTATGTTAGTGAAGAAGAGCAACAAAACAGAGCCAACATAGAGAAGCTTATCACAGAGATAGAAGGCAACGGTGCTTTGAATACTTTGGCTAAGACTCCAGTGATTCTTGCATTACTGTGTATGCTGTGGAGGGATTCACAAGAATTGCCTAAAAGGGTGACACAGCTGTATGAAGAGGCAATGCATTATTTGGTCAAAAGATGGTATGAAAGGGAGAACAAAGACCAGCCTGAGCCTCATGAGATGGAAAAAAAATCTGAAGATCTTCTGTTGAGTCTGGGTAAGGTTGCTTTAGATGGCATATTTGAAAACAAACTGATCTTTGAGGCTAAAGCTTTTGATAAAGAGCATCTTGAGGAAGCTTGTCGTGCAGGTCTTTTGTCAAAGGAGAAGAACCGGTCCAAATTAAAGACGGTGGAGGAGGTTAGGTTTATTCACAAAACATTCCAGGAAATGTGTGGTGGGAAATATCTAGCAGATCTTGGCACCAAAGATCCAGAGGCATTTAATGCTTATCTCCAGCGAATTTCAGAGGAAAATGTTGGTAATCTGGAGTACATGCTGCGGTTTTGTTGTGGATTGTCCAAGAAAGCAGCTGTGTCAATCATACCAGTAGCTGTAGAGTTATCTCATCAGTTGATGGTCAAAGTTGGAGAAGATTGCAGACTGGCTTATGATGATATCAAGCAGGATCCTTGGAGGCTGTCTATGCTGCTTCTGTTTGAAAGTCAATGTTCAGAAGAGTACCATTTGCTGAAGCCATTATTCAATCGATCAAAGCTTAGGATTCGCTTTCACAATGCTGAGGTCACTATTGCTGCACAGTACTTCTTTGACATCTTGGAGAATTTAAGGAAAGAAAATAAGCCCAACATGCTAGAAGAAATTTCCGAAACGGAACTTGTCGGAATCAGAGCTCAAGATGTGAATGGGGCATCTAAACTGATCCGCAACATGCAAAGTGCGAAGGAGCTGAAGCTTGTATTCTTAACCAGATCAGAGTATGAAGAAATGGAGCAACTTGGGAAGAGCATTAGTCAACTGCCATCTCTGGCTACTTTGATTCTTGAAGGAAGAGATTGTGATACATCAGGGATCATTGGTCAGCTGGCTAGAAATTCCAATAGCAGCAATTCAATGCAAGAGTTTGCTTGTCATTTGAGTAGCTTTAGCATTGATGCCTTGACAATATTCATATCAAGACAACCATCTTTGGTACGGCTGAAGTTGCTTGACAACAGGATGACAGAGGAAGATATTGGGAAACTGCTGAAAGGTATTCAGAAGGCTAAATTGGAAGTGCTTGAGATCTTTTGGAATAAGGTAGGAGGATCCAGTAAATACATCAGGGCATTTCTTCCAACTCTTCAGTCTTTGTATCTAAGCAACACCAAGATGAATCCTGATAACTGGAAAGAAATCTTCTGTGACATGTCAAAGGCAGTTCATATAGAGAAGCTTGATTTGACTTGGAACAACATCGAAGTGCGGTCATGATGCTTGCTGATACAGGCACTGCATTGTCCAAGCGTATTCTCATCTTGAGGAAAGGATATTTTGTGCTGGGAAGAGATGACATGGATATTTTAGGTCGATGGTTGAGCAACCTGGTGAATTTGGAAAACTTGGATCTGAGTGATAACGATATTAGAGAAGCATCAGATGAGTTTCCTGAACAGCTAGCGAAGCTTACAAATCTGACTCGTCTCAATCTGAGTGCTACAGGATTGCGGAAATCAACTTTTAGGAAAGTTGGATCTGCACTGAAAGCCATGCCCAATCTCAAGCAGCTTCACTTGGCAGAGAATGATGTTGGTGAGGCCATCGTGGACATTGCAGATGGTCTCAAAGGTTTGTCAGAGCTGACTTGGTTGAACCTGGAAGAGTGCGAAATGGAATCAGATGGTGTGGAAGCTCTTACAGGTGCCTTTGATGGCTTGTCCAACTTGACCAATTTTTATCTGCATGGGAATTCAAAGATAACACCGTCAGGAGTAGATGTGTTATTTCAAAACCTTCACAGGCTGCAGAAACTTGAGTGTCTTGAGATGAGAGGATTGGAGATTGTGTATGAACCTTGCAGTCGTTTGGTCAAAGAGTGCTTTGATGTTCTCAAGTGGAGACCTTTTCAATATGATGGATGTGATAAAGTAGTTCTAGACAAAGTGAACTCAGAGGATGTCAAGAAAATTGCATCTGCTTCAGGTTCTTAAGGATGGAAGAAAGGCTACCATTGTCTATTTCAGTTAAAATCCATACACACCTACTTAAATGTTCCACACATGGAGTGTGAATATCAAATGGGGTTACCTGAATGGGGGACTCAATTTGAAAACTACACCTATCATGGGAGATTAAGGTCATGTCTTCCATATGGATCATGTGTTTTAATTGGAATAGCCAATTTTTGGAACATATCTGTCTGAATCTTGTATGAAGAATTCTATAGCATGAACTTGCAAAATGGCCTCACTTTATTCGTGCCCCCAGAGGCCACTCTGCCCAATATGGTCTTGGGTGAAAATGACAATGGTCTATCTTTCACATTAGTTACTTGCCTATCATGGCGCTTTATAGGCTTCATGGATTGTAGTTCATGGTTATGGATTGATTGGAGGGTGCTAAAAATGGCATCAGAATCTTTAAGGAGGAAAAAAATTAAACTACAATTTTCTGCAGACTGAACCTTTTAAGGAATACTATAGGATGAACTTGCAAAATGTCCTGATGGTTTTTCAAGTCCTCTTCTTTATCAACGTGTATTGGTATCAGTTGATTTTTTAGTATTAAGAAAGTATCTGTAGACCCAAGAGTTGCATCTCAATGGTCTTTGATATATTCTTGTGTGATGATTTCTGGAGAGGTGATTCACCAGTAGCAGAATCATTCTCTCTGAGCAGGTTGGTTTACCTTCATGGGATTACACACGACCCAAATCAATCCAGATTGAATGGTTCTTATTGTGTACACTATCATCATACATAAAGAGAACTTTCAGTTGTTTACTGCCAGTATTAAATGGAGAGAAAGCCAAGTTCCTGTCGTCTGGGGAAGAGGTCATTAAAGTATGACCAAGTATGACCCAGCAACTTTTCCTGTGGGATGGATGGTTTACTTTCTAAGTTCAGGACCCAGATCAATCCAGATTTATTATTTTCTATTCACACTGCCTTCATGTATAAAGTGAACTTTCAGTTGTTAACTGCCAGTAATATGGCTACAATATGTCAAGTGTTTCTGTCCTGGATAGAAATCAGCTATTAGTATTCCCTGTTGTGCCAATGTTGTGCATGATTGGTTTCAAAAATCTACTGATTTACTAGCCCATAGACAACATGTCAGTATTTGTAGTCCAAAATGTGGTTGTCCCAGGACGTCAAGTGGCCACTTTGCTTAGCGGCCCTGGTTCATACCAACCTTTCCCACATCAACTCTTTATATGGAATAATGTGAGCTAAAACGTCTTTTGTGTGAATAATACATTCTAGGGAAATTTTAGGCCATGTTGTTGATTTCATGTACAATGAATGAAGAACTGTATGGGCCGGTTTCTCAAAGCATGGCTAGTGGTCAGGCTTCAAAAGCCACCAGGCCTAAAGCCCAATTAGTCCTATATACCAGTGCTTACAATTTCACATCGTACATCACTTAGAAAGATAAATCAATAAAATGGATCCACATTGGTAGGGCTAGCCTGGTGGCTTACTAAGCCTAATCACTAGCCAAGCTTTGAGAAATCGGACCTATAAGGCTACAATGACAGCCCTGTTATTGTTGTTTTTTGATGATATTTTTTCATTGCCTAATGGAACCTTTTTCTTTGAAGCTGCCTAAGAATGAAATCAGCAACAGAAATTTTGCAGCAATTGCTGATGTACCTTTTATAGTTACGTATTAGTGCTTTGAGGGGTGTAAGGGAGGGAATTTATGTATTTTCTAACTCCATTATTATGTATGTATTAGCACAGGTTTTTGGTTAAGGGTTAGTGCATTTTATTTTTTGAACAAGTTCATCTGGAATGTTAGTTACAACGGAGAATTGTGGCAAAGGTCACTAAAAATGAGAATGGAATTCCTGGTATTGTACATAAAGAATATACAATTCTCAGTTGATTGTGCAGCTGTTTGGAGGGTATTGTGCAAATCTAACAAACATTTTGCCTTTGGAACTAAAGAATATCTAAAGGGTGAAACCTGGAGGCATACACTGATGACCAAAGCAACATATTTAGATTTTTCACAATTTCCAAAAAATAACTAATGCAAACTTTTTATTTTGTAACAAATCTATGACCCGTTTACACAGAGCCTGAAGTCGACTTTAGTCAAATTTGAACTCAACTTCATTTGTGTGTAAACATGGTTGCTGCGTTTTTACATGATGACCCAGAGCAATATTTGTTGAATTCAAAGTCGACTTCAGAGTCGACATTTGCAGTGTAAATGAACACATAATTAGAAGTTGAGTTCATATGATTTTTGAAGTATAACGAGTGACCAGCAACCGGCAACTGACCACTGTGTTCTCTCACTTTCTACCTTACCGGTACCATGATTACTATATGGGCTATGCATCAAGTAAACAACGTCAAATGGAATATTCTTTTTGCCAAAAGCAGCCCATTTTATATACATACAGTCATTTCCATCAAACTTGATCCAATTTGGGTCAAAAAATACCTAATTTTAAATGCATAGAGCAAACTTTTTTTAAATCCCAAAATGTCAAATCATGGTCAGTGGGGCCTGTATAGATTGTCTTTAGTCACCTTGGCAGTATTATTTTGTTTTGAAATTTGAACTTCCGAGCAGTTTTGCATTTCTGGTATTGATTTCGTGGGGTTGGGTATAAAATGATCGGGATGACACGAAAGTTGATTTGTACTTGCGATCGAACAATCAAGAGAGGGCGTAAAAGTCAAATTCTCAAATTAAGTCGACTATGTTTTCTGCTTGTTTTCTCCATCAGAAAATAATTTATGCTAATCCTTGGTCACAATATGAATTTGATGTCGAATTTGAAGTTGACTTCTCTCTGTGTAAACGGAGTCTATGTGTATGCTTGATCTTTAAATTTATACTGCAATATTATGTTTTTATTATATTGTGGCCAACTTTAAGCTCAATAAACATAAAGCGATAACATGAAATCGGAATGATCAAGAAGTTATTCATGATTGAATGGAATTTGATGCAATTTTACAAGTAAGATCTGTAAGTGCCATAGGGTTGCCATTTCAGTCTGATCAGGGTCTCTGCAAAAGAAACTCTTGCCCCCCCCCCCCCCTCCGTTTCCCCCCAGTAAAAACCCAAAATTACAACAATTTCACCTTTTTGGCGGTAATTTTGCACAAAATTAGTTGATTTCCCCCCCCCCCAAAATTCACTTTTTCGAAAAATAGTAAATCATGTGAATCGCACCCCATTCCATTCAATCATTGATTTTGGGATTATGATGTCTACACAAGCTTGTTATTATACCGCAGCTAACAACATTCTCAAAGTTCATATCAGTTGTATTGCTTTTAAATAAACATAATTTTTCACAAGGTTCACCATCACAAATAATAAAGGAGACAAGCAGAAAAAGTGATCCCGCCTGGGAATCAAACCCAGGACCTCAGATTTACTTATTTATATAATTCCTGTCGACCATGTTGTATTGATTTTAGTTAATTGTGCTCAATGTTATGGCCATTCAGAGTAGTGAGGACTTTCTTTTTTTGATGTGTTTATGTCACTGCTGTTGATGTAAAGAATGAAAAGGATCAATTAGTTTGGGCCCATCTATATTTTTAATTGAAAAAGCCAAGTACTACAACATTCCAAGCAACAATAATTATGAATGAACCAAATTTTATAATTATGAATGAATTGACCAATTCTTATGATTATACAGATGAAGAAAGTTATACTTGAAAGCTAAGACAACTTTTTCTTGGTTCATTGATTGATTGATCATTGATATATTGCTCGATGACTGACTGATTGATTGATTGATTGATTGATGACTGATTGATTGATGATTGATTGATGATTGACTCACTCATTCATTCATTGATTCCTTTATTCATTTGTTTGATCTGGGTTTTTTTTCATTTGTTCATTCATTAATTGAGTCAACTGTTCTTTATTGGGATTGTACTCAAGCATAGTGTGATGTTAGATGTTCAAGATGCATCAAATCGAGGGTTGACAAACAGAAGGCCTTAACTCAATAAGTGCCTTTTTGAGAAAAATGAGTAAAAATAATATTTTGCATTGAGATGTGACCAACTATTATTGTGCTATAGATGCAATAGGAAGTTGAATTGAGTTAAGGCTTACGATTTTAAGAATCTGTGGGTATTACAAATTATTTTGGTACCAAAATCTCAAAATGGCCAAAAGTGAGTTAAGGCCTTCTGTTTGTCAACCCTTGAAATATGGTAGAAAACTGTAATAGTAGGGGATGTGCAATCATTATGAGCCCTGGGGAAGATAAATTTCTAAACGGCATGCCACAACTTGCTTGCTCCCTCTTGGTGTGCCAAAATTGCTTTCTCCCCATCCCACCTCTCAGCATGCCAAGCAATATCCTCCCTTCCGTATATGCCCAATTTGCAAACCTTATAATGGACTAGATATATGATGCAAGCTTATTTATTATTTATTTATTTATTAGACTTCATCACTGGTACTGGTACATATATAATTATTGCACATCAAAAATTTGACAAATATAAATATAAAAGCTTTTTTTTTAAAAACATGTTCAAAGACCAGTGAATAGGCTGGGATAAACAGGTGTAAATTCACCTCTAGAACCATCCCACCTAGGAAATACCTAAATAATTTGGAAAAAAGAATGGAATGCCAGAGGCAAGACCTTAAATGGAGCAGGACATTTTGCATATTGAATATTTCTGTACTGTTTTACTAAGCTTTTTAAGACCATATTATTGAAAGGGTGCCCCATAAATGTGTGCCTAAAATTGCTTGTTACTCCCCTCCCCTTTCAGCATGCCATAAATTGCTTGCTCCACGTATTGGCTTGTATTTCCCCTCCTCCCCCATTTTACCCATCCCCAGGGATTATAATTATTGCACAGCCTGCTAAGTAGTGTCATGAACACAAAGTACAGAAATATCGCAATTTAATGATATACAACTCATGGTAGACCTATGTGCAAATAAGTTTCACATTTATGTGTGAAATTGAGTAATCAAATGAAAGTTATTGAAAGTGATTTGTATTATATAAAGCATGATTGTAAATATGGTAAATAAATGTAATGTATGTTTCTCACATACTTGATACAGAATGTGGTAACAGGATGAAGTTCTGAAGTCTTAAGTCCATTTATTATTTTGTGTCCATATATTTTTTCATAACTAGAAAAGATTCAAATGCACTTTTCATGCATAACTTACATTCAAAAGTTAACAAAATATGTTCATTTAAATAAGTATTCAAGGCAATTAGAGTTTTATTCTTTCAGCGTTTTGTAATTGCTAAGTTATACTAGTTGTCTTCATCAGATATCCAGCAAAAACTATCTCCCACCCACAGCTATGCTGTTAGCTTTAACAGCCTCTTATGTCAGTGGCGTGGCGTCATAGGGGCACGGGGAGCACATGCCCCCCCCAAATCTCAGGTAGTTTGTTACCTTGGTAACATGAAGATCAAGCAGTGGCGTAGTGTGGGTCATCACTTTGGGGGCACTGACCATGATTGGGGCACCGGGTCTGATTGGGGGGGCAAGCCATTTTCGGCAATTTTCCTATGGGATTTTTTTAAATTTCAGATTGATTGCCCCCCCACGGTACGCCACTGAGATCAAGAACTGTATGTCGGAGACAGATCAAACTATACTTTTTCTAAATCCTTATTATATGATAAGAGCAATATTTTGGTATGGTTTTTAACAAAACAAGACATAAATATAACCAACTTTGAAATTTCAACCCATGCCTAAGCCCGGTGCCTAAGCAGCATATTTTTGGATTTATGCAAATTAGGCACTATTCCACTACTTGGATGTTCTGGGACTTTTGATGTGTTATTTAATATTCTTTCCTGAAATTAATGGTAATTAAATGGGTACTGTTGGCTAGTATTATTGAAAAGGGGTTTTATTAGTGTATGCCAAAAAATTGCTTGGTATCCACTGCCCCTTATCAACATGCCAAAAATTGCTTGCTCCCTTGTACTTACTGGCTTGCCAAAATGTCTTTTCCCCTCCCCCATTTTTTAATCTCCCTTCAGGGCTGATATTAATTGCATAGCCTGTTACAGTGTTGTGACAACAAAACGTTACAAAAATTATTGCAATTCTCGATGATAGACAACTCATGATATAGCCGAAAAAACTGCCTGTAACATACCCTGGAAACACACCATGGCCCTTTGTGTCCCTTCCTCACTATGGAAAAAAAGTCGCTGGAAATCGGGAGTGAAAGAGGTATGTGTGGCTCAGGCTACTTATGATAGGGCTATGTATGATATAAAATTGGATGGTTTGAACCCAATACATAAATTTATTGGTCGAGCTATGAATTTTAAAATATTGGATGAGCTGTTGTCAAGTCCAATATTATTTTTAAAACTCGTAGTGAGACCAATAAATTTTGTTTTGGGTGAAAAAACCATCCAATTTTATCATCATTCTATTTTCAGAATTGGAGCAAAATGTGATTTTCAGTAAAAAAACATGATTTTTTGGTAGAAAAACATTAATTTTTGTTCAAAAGCCAGATTTTTGGTCAAAATGTTAAAAATGTGATTTTTGGGCAAAAATGTGATTTTTGGTCACAAATGTGATTTTTTGGTCAAAAATATGATTTTTTGGTCAAAAATGGGATTTTTGGTCAGCTGCAAAATTCACTTTCGTGTTTTTCCCACAGTTTGAGCGTATGGCAAGTAGTAGGCCTATACACCAAGAGAGACATTAATATGCTGTGCCAAATCTCATCCAGGGGTATGATACCATCTGCCCTGGTTTTATCGATGGAAATCCTGGGTCATTGATCGACAAATCAGGTGGTTTTTTTTATCAAGGCACCGAGGAAACCAGTCTTCTCTTTTATTGGACAAAATGTGTGCCATTCGCTACTTGCATGGTTCGCCATTATGCACTATGTGCGGGGAGAGCCTCGAACTGGCAGCATACATGAAAGGAAGAATTATGTAACCTTACACAGAACGTTATGACTAGTTCAATTCCCATTCATGTATGCTGCCAGTTCGAGGCTCTCCCGCACATAGTGCATAATGGCGGAACCGTGCAAGTAGCGAATACGAGTGAGCGGTTCGTGTTTTGCCGTCTTTGTTCTTTCCAGTACAAAATGTTGCCATCAATGATAGTTTGCCATGTGATATAGCGCCCTCTTATTTTAGTATATAGTGAATAATTATTATTTCAATCAATCAAAGAGGGCGATATACACCCTGCCTATTCCATGGCCGTTTTGTGCTATCTACTGAAGATAGCACTTTCATAAGTTTAAAAATAACAACGGTATCGAGTGTTATTACAGTTAATTCTGACTTCTTTGTATCTTTCTAGTTTTCTTTCTTTCTTAATATCTTATCTTTTATGAAAGATTCGAAAATGTTGTTGTACAATTGCGAAACCGTATTTATCTGTGCTTTAGAGAAAAAAGTAGTCTTGTTTGGCCAGTTGCTAGTTTAAAATTTTAAAAATGCAGTGCATAAATGAAACGGGAGGAACCATAATGGCTCTACGGGAAGGGAATAATGTCAATTATTAATGTAAAAAACAATTGGAACAAGTTCAAACGCTTAATAGACCATCTGCACTCATTGATCACACATTTTCCTTTCCAATGTCTTCTCTTTCCTGTTCTAAACCAAAACAAGTAAATAATTCACTGTTTGCTTTACTCTGACTTATTGGTCATTTATTTTTTATGTGTTTTACTTGTGTGTTCATGTATTTAGATGTGTGTAATCTGTTATGTTTAAAGAGACATCTGCCCTTTCGGAAATTAACAAAACGTGAATGTGAGGTGACGATAATAGAAGAAACAAGCTATTCAAATAAGATATTCACCCCATTATTGAATAATGAAAGAAATATTATATCGGAAACTCAACTGACATTTTTCTAAAGCGTTGGAATTTCCATGGTCTTATGGCTTGTGGCTATGTAGACTTCTCCATAGTCCACTTACCCACACTCTGGCTTACTTTTACATAAACTCCGATTTGTATTTATTTATACAATGAATAGATTTTCTATATACATCCGATATTTTCAGTGATCGTACTCCCTCTGTCTAATCAGTTTTACTAGCTCCCAAGTGATATTTTATTAGGGTTTTCTCAAAATCCCAGAATCATCATAGTCATATAATCTCAGATCTGTCACGTGAATCTATACCATGATGTACTAAAGGAGTTGAACGCCTATAATTTGACTGACATTAAAGGGTAACACATTAGGTCAAATTTCAACTTAAAGACTTAGTACACATAAAATATTCCCGCAAATTGACCAAGAACATCTCTCAATACATTCGTGACGTTAAGGCCTATGGTAATTTCCGATTTCCGTAAAACCGACATTATTTCGATTCAAGTCATTGATGGAGTTTGGCATATTGATATTTTTAAAAACTATGTCGAATTTACTAGTTTTGATTGGCGGTTCAACATCTGATTAGTTGGAATTCTCTTCACGTGTTCAGTTTATATTCACGATCACTTATAGCAGCAATCGAACGTTAGGCGTGGATGGCACACTTTCAGTGAAATTCAGTGAAATTCCTGCTATTTTTCTGTGCAGTATTTGGATATACTAAAAAGATTTGTGCGTCCACGCGGGCAAACGCTGCGAGCTGAGTATATAGGCCTACTAATGCAGACGGCAGGAAAGTGTCGATTATAGGAATGGTCCCTATAGGTTAGAAATCTTAAAATTGCGCAGCAGGGGTGTTCGTCAAGATAGAATGTGCCAGGTAATACGCATCTGATCCGGATCATGTGAGCTGTAGATCAAACTACATCAAAACGTCTCGTTTGCTCCATCCACTTAAATATTTCAATGCGTGAAACCATTTTGAATGGAGTTCAAACGTTTCTATTATGGGATGTTAAACGGATCTTTCAACTGAAATTCCCATGGTGTCAAAAGTTATTTTATACTTGAACATGGAGCGTGCAACGACTAAAAGCAGCGTTATCATGGGTGACAGGGGCGTGCGCCCCCCGGGCGGAGACTCTCAATGTGAATCAGGTGTACGGGTTTAGTTTTGTTACACTCCAAAGAGGAAATCAATGATATCCCAGAATTCGTTGCCGCAACTGTCTTCCAGATTTAAAAAAAAATGTTTTTGTATTTTGCTATTTTGCCAAAGTTGTTGCAAACTGAAGCAGGACATGTATTATCACGATCACGGTTCTTTTGTTGTTTACTGAAATGACTGAAATGGAAAGCAGCCGGCTCCCCGAAATGCAGCTTTTATATTTTTTCTACAAATTACGGTGACTGTTGTATTATGCTTTTCTAGATCTATTTTATCAACTGTCGAAAAAAAAATAATGATGACAATAAATTCATATCCATCCTGAAAAACCACGTATGAATGGGGATGGATAGCCAATTTCGTGGTGGACAAGGAAATTCTTCATCCAAAATATGAAAGGTCGCTAAAACTCGCTATCAACAATTTGATCAGGAGGAACGTGCAAACTGGTTTAAAATCAAGTACGCGCGAGTTTTATTTTGGACAGATTTGCACGTTCGCGTTGGTGTTCGTGCATGGTATATAATGGCAATTTAATCTCATTTTCTAATCCAGACGCTGGGATCTGAAAGGTTTTACAATGCTCTGTAATACATAATCATGATATTTTTCTCCGGCATGCTGGGACGACATTGAATATTAAAAAATACCTGAACATGCTTACAGCGTTTGTATACGGGTTTTTTTTGTTCATTTTGTTTAACCGAAATTTAATACAAATAAAAATAAGTTGAAGTTGAACGCGAGTTGCACGTGAGTATTGTGAATGAGCTTTAACCGTTAGTGAAGTTTAAATTCTATCATTTTACCTGCATACCTATACCCGCCCTCTTCCATTCCCCCTCATTTCAAAATTCTAGTTGGATAAAGCCGGTCGTCATTAATATATCATTGATATGCATGTTGGGCATATTTCTTGGTCTTGTATCATGACAAACTAAATAAAGATATTTTCATTCAATCAGGCCAGAACTTGTCAATTTTACAACAAAAAATGAATTATGAATTAGTCCTATGATGAGCATGATATTTTGAGGGGAAAATAAACAATAACTTAGAATTCAGGAAAGTAAACATAAACGCTTAGGATATTGTGATTTTTTTTCTCTTAAACCATTTTCCATTTTCTTTTCTCACATAAACATAAACCACATTCTTTTCTCTTGTACCAATGACAAAAGCCATTTGGTACACAACAACAGTACGAAACGTCCACTGCATTATTATCAGTATACAGGCTGCATCAAAATGATTGTTACCCATCAGTTTCCACTTTCCAGTGATGTCACAGCAGTAATTTCAAGAGGACCTATATACATTTGGACAATGTTGGAAGAAGCAGGCTTTTCAATAAATCAAAACTGATTGGTACCAATCATTTTGATACTGCATGTACACCACACTAGATTAGATGTGAGTATAAGTTGGTATATACGTACGATAACTTCACAGCACTTGATTTGTTTTCTGAATATGTCTGAAAGACATTTGTTGCGATACTGAACGTTAATTTATGATTCATCATTTTATGCTAATTTGATTCTGTATGTAGTATGAAAGAGTCAAGTTCGAGTCGTGACCCCATAATAGCATCCAACCCCTAAATTCAATATTGTAAGAGTAACTGTAACTTAGTCACAAGCTGGCAATTTTGTCACCCCCTATCTGGTGTCAAAATATCATTTCTTCCGAAAATGATTAGAAAGAACGATGTTTCTGTATCAGCCATGTCAGAAGAGCCGCGTTCTTAAGCGAATGCTGTTCACTTGACGAATTTCCAAGTTTCGCTCTCTGTCTGTCTGTTTGTCTGTCTATCTCAGCTTATCTGTCTGTCTGTCTGTCTGTCTATCTGTCTGTCTGTCTCTCTGTGATTGTTTATGGTTTTGATTTTATTCAGAGTGCTCTGTCATTAATTAAGTCGTGTATACATCAAACTCTCTTTTTAATTTCTGAAGCACTTTAAATTTCGGAATCACTGTGTAGGGCCTACTGGCACTGATAATAAATATTGCAAGGGTAAATGTATGATAGCAAATCATAATTTGTGATAAATTGAGGAAACAATATAGGCACGTAACGTCATCCATCAATCACCATATGCCATAATGGGAACCCTGTATTAACCCACACGATATTAAATATTTCATATCCATGTCCCATGCATCATTTAAAATTTGAAGCGTTTTCACCTGTTCTAACCCAAATGTGTGCGATTATAAGTTCTAAAACATTCCCATACTGTCAATATCGTGTCATTTTTCAATAAATGGTATACACTTGGATGAAGCGTGACGATATGTTGAAAGAGTGCTTGTAAAATGTAAAAACAAAATTACATGCATTTTGCCAGTGACATGTATAATGACATGACAAGACAAATTGAGCAATTATGGGAATGTCTTATCGATGGACGGGAGTGAGAGAGAGAGGCCCTAAACATACATAAAGACATATAACATACGAGGAAAACAACGAAATATTAACCAAAACTTACACAAAACGCCTATACAGACAAACCAAACAATTTTATTATCAAATTGCTGATATGATGATAATGATATAACACTATGGACCACAATGGCCTCATCCCATATGGCATAGTTCAATAACCTTAATTAAACAATCACAAAGTGCAAATTTGACCTCAAGTTGCAGAGTATGAGTTTTTGTACCCAAATTTTCAAAGGTCATTCAAAGAATGTACAAATGTAATGGAGTTGAAGAACTGTGTCCTGATAGATGAGTATGTTGTGGATCCTAGTGTAATGGTCTTTGTTTGAGGCAAATTTTGGTTATTCATTGTATAAGTCGCCATTGTTCATTAACTGACATAAATAGGCCTATATGAAACCTTACACATTTTGAAATAACATCTGGCCACCCGAATGGAGTATTCTTGCTGTGAACCGTTTATAATTATGCCTCAATCAAGGGTTCAATGTCATCTTCATGCATAATTATCCCATTCAGCAAAATGATTTTAAAGGCCATCATGTCCAGGGCGAAAAGATGTATTATAGTCCATGCTCGTGATATTACTACCCAACAAACGCAAAACGGGAAATGTCGGGTTAAAGGGTATGCGAGGGTCAAGGCCCCGGGTATAAAAGGTTTTAATAACATTTAAAAAACATTTTGTTCAAAACTTGCTGCAAAACATTCTAACATAATAGACTTAAGTACACACAAGTTTATCATTTTTATGCTAATATATTAAAACATTATTCTGTTTCTTCAAACCGAGCGGCTATGCATTACTAATACAGGGTGAGTAAAAAAAAAGTGCAATAGAGCAAAGAATCGATATTTATGTAAGAACCAAGTTGAACCTTCCCATTATTGAAAGTTTCTATAAATACCACACTCAATAGTCACATTCTGTGAAAAAATGAGGTGACTCGCTATTACCGTTTAATTTTTATGAGTCCTTTTGCAGCGATACCCAATTTCATTATTTGTCCACGAGGTACCATGTGTTTTGAATGAGAGCACACAATGCACGATAAAAGCACCAGCTCTGGAACTGACTTTAACTTAAATAAGGTTGATTTTTGCGTTACTTTAATTTTTTTTCTGTTCAAACAAATTTTCTAACATGACTTTAAGTCCTTCACTCAACTCAAACTCCAGTTTTTTAACCCCAATATGTCCAACCTACTGGATATTTTGTAATTCAATCCACTTCAATTTGCGCGCATTTCATTTCGACATTTGAAAAACCCGCCTACAAATTTATATTTTGTTGATAGAGAATAAACATCTTTAAAGTAAAGGGAAAATGAAAATAACAACAAATAATGCTTCTTCTCCTTAAACAAGACCAAGGACAATAACACTTTGGGTGCTCCATTTTATTTCAATGCTAATGAGGTTAAGAAAATGGCAGTTGTTCCAAATCTACCTTACACAGCGTGGGCTGACATTTAAATTTTAGACGTCTCTTGGACAAACATTAAAATTGGGTATCGCTATAAAATGTGTCATAAAAACAAAACGGTAAATGCTAATTCCTTGATTTTTTCACACATGATCTCTAATGAATATGTTATGTATAAAATGTTTTAAAACTTAAAAGGTTCAACTCGGTTCTTAAATAAAAATGGATTCATTTCTCTATTGCACTTTTTTTTGACTCACCCTGTAGGCATAGTATCATGGTAGTATAAAGAAAAAATACTAAAATCTTAAATTAATAAAGTTGATATAAAACGAATATATTATGTTCGTAAAATTTCTACCCCATTGATTGATTTTTTTTGTCGACCGTTTTGAGCAGCATCTTCACCGAATCATTACACATTGCCACATCATCCACACCTCTTTTTACACTAAAGGGCCTCAGACCACATGGCCACATATTTACTGACGATCCTTTTCCTGAACTGCACCTCAATACACCAACACACACCAACAGAATGCATTCGAGTACAGGACTACCTTTTGATTTGTATTTCAAGAACCGACGAAGGACAAGATACTTGCTATCTTATTACCTTTTGTATGTTGTTCAATTTGGTTTCAACTACATTACATTACATCCATGAAAGTTTCTTATTGTAACATGTGTAAATTGGTGAAAAAATAAGAACATTGCAACTCGACATGTGACATTGGTTAGAAAATGAATTCTGCATGTTCTATTAGCTTTATCATCACTCTAATCCCAAAGACACAGTTCTTTGGCTCCTTTCTATTTTATATTTGAATAATAATCTATACATATTCATGCATGAGGGATCGAGTAATAGGCCTACTATGTACTCATCAATTTGAACGATGTTAAAGGCCTATTCAGTGATTTGCTCATCCGCACGATCATAAAAATCATCAAAATTCAGATTTTGGTACCTTTGTCATTGTCATAGATTTGCTAACATAGCCTGCTGGTGGTCCATCCGAAAGCCGTGTATATTAAAGAAAAAATAAGGTATTTACATATGAATCTTTATACTGACAGTATATAAATCAGCTATTTTCGATACTGCTGTTTTCTTCGTTTTTTGTCAAATATTTTATTTCAAAAATATACCAAATGACAATTTGAATCACTTACTTAGTATCCTTCACTGAATGGGTCTTTATATTACGTAGATTGTACGAGGGTAATTCAATAAATTCTACCTCCGCTCTTATAACTGTGGTTCTGTCAGGCCCGTAACCAGGATTTTTTTGGGGGGGGGGGGGGGGGCTGATTTTGAAAAATTGGACTTTTTTTCCAAAATGTGGACCTAACGCTCGCAAACTATACATTGGAATGTGAACTACAAATGAGGATAAATGTACATTTATTTTATGTTGGTGACTTCAGACCCAAAATAAGATTTGATACACCGGAAACGGGAATTTCTTTTAAACATTTACATGAAAATATGTGTTTATCCCTCCTACTGGTACGAGATTAGCTCGATATGTAAGTTTTGTGATTATACGCTAACATAACTGAAACAACATCAAAAGTGTAACCAAACGTAATGATTACCAGCAATAGAAATGCATTTTTAACTTTCATCCATTTTTTTACTGTATTGTCTCAGTCATGGTCTTTCAGCATGGGAATCTGCTTGGAGACCTATAGTTATAATCGTGGAAAAATTGCAGAAGCAAAGATATGAGGGTGGAGGCAGAACTTTTTGAAGAACCCTCGTAGGTTACTGAACTTACAGAGAACTATGTTTTCTATGATCAATGTCGCCTAAATAACGAATCCATTAATCTCTTTAATTTAATTGGTTTTGGGTTTAATGGTTTCGAGACCTATTTTGGGAAAATTAAAAGATTACCTGTTTGTTTCTTAAACTCGAAAAAGTAACGTTACCCTCAAATAACCCACCGTTTCTTGATAGAGGAGTATATAATTTTAATAAATGCATTGTTATAGTGACGCACGCCAATAAAAGCATTCGATAGGATTAATAAATTCCACTAATTGCAAGCACGTTCCTAGTAGGCCTACTGGCATTCAGTACTAGTAGACAAGGAGAAGAAATGAAAGCAAATAAAAAGATGAAGAAATAATAATAGAAAAATACTAAATAAATAAATAAATAAATAAATAAATAAACAAACAAACAAACAAACAAACAAACAAACAAACAAACAAACAAACAAACAAATAAATAAATAAATAAATAAATAAATAAATAAATAAATAAATAAATAAATAAATAAATAAATAAATAAATAAATAAATAAATAAATAAATAAATAAATAAATAAATAAATAAAAAGAATCTAGTTAATAAATATATTGATATATCCATCCAATTTTATACCAACAAAGAAATTGCATGGATTTGGCAATTGAAGTACTTATTCACGAAGTCAAAACAACGGTTAAAAGTCAAAGTTGCATATAGAATTTATATGCCAGATAACTACTTTTATTCTAGATGAAAGTCAACTCCCAGTTGAAATAATGGAAGTTTTTGTCCTCTTTTCTATTTTTTTGCATCTCATTAAATTTCTTGGAGCAAATAAATGTGATTGGTCGTTTACCTTGTCAATTAATTTACTAACTTTTCTGATTGGCTAACCAAGTGGACCGTAAGTCATTCACGTATTTTGTGTCTTTTTATTCGGTGTGCAAAATTTATTGATGAAGAAACTACTCATACAAGTTTTTATTAATTTAAACAATGTATCAAAAATACATATTATTCATACAAACGATACAATACATAGTTTTAAGTGAAAATAATGTGACTTTACGATGTTCAAAAGATTTATTATGAAGTTTAGGGATTTGAGAGCGCGGAATCTAGAAACAATGTAAACACACGAGAGAGCACTCAGAGCAGGTGCAAACAAGTGGTACATGTGGTTGAATGGTGGTGTTGTTTATGTGTGCAGAGCATTGAGACACCAGCTTTTGCGATCACAGTCCTATGATTGAAATTTTGACAAACCGAAGTTACCTGGAACTCTCAAATGTGCTTTTATTGTTGAACAACTTATTTGGACATATTAACTGGCTAGATGTTATGCAATGATATGGTTAAGAAAAGGAGGATATCACAACAAAGGACTAACACGTTCAAGTTTCTTCACAAATCTGGACTGCACAGTGATCCCATGGAGGCAATGTACAAGGTGACTAGTGCTCAAGGTTTTACGGCCCTGGTCTACTGCTTTCTCTGCGTGTGTATACTGGTCTCACCAGTGTCCGCCAGGAGTAAAAGAGGTAAGCAAGCATGCTTTTTGTCAACATGGTCAAGGATCAAATCCTGGGGCTAATTAGAGCTGTTTTGGCTCTTTTATAAATTTAATAAACGGTTTCAGCGGTTTTCTTTTAGTGAATGCATAAACTTTCATGACCTGTATAGCATAGTAGTCCTGGCCTGTAGAGTATATAATTTACATTATAATAATTTTTGAATTGAAATATACCACACCAGAACCTCCTCAGGACCTAAGCTACCGGTATGCTTTAAAATTAAATTAAGCATTAATTTGACACTGTTTATCAATTAGTTATTTTTTCCAGAAATTTGTTCAAAGTTCAAATAATTCTTACACCAACAATTTATAGTACCGTACATGTACATTGCAAAAGCACATAGCCTGTTGTTTTTAACAACTTGAAGTTGTATAAATGGTATGTACTCAAGTTATTTAGTTGTAAAATAACAACTTTCATATGGAATCAATAGAAAAGTTATTATTCATTCCCAAACTGATTTTACATGTTTTCAATTTAATTGGGCAATTCAAAGTTAATGGGTAATTTTTTAAATATCAGAATGTGTATTTAGGGAAAAACAATTGTATGTTGGGACTTGGGAGGGGGGAGCAAGGC